>NW_019731977.1:110669-110942 GCF_002891405.2 Cryptotermes secundus
TCCATACCATCCCATCCTATCTCTCTAAGATCCATTTTAATACTGTCCACCCACCTACGCCTTGGTCTTCCCAGTGGTCTCCTTCCTTCCGGTTTTCCCACCTATATCCTCTATTCATTCCTCCTCTCTCCCATTCGTGCCACATGCCCTGCCCACCTCAGCCTCCTTGACTTGGTCATTCTAATTAAACTTGGAGAAGAGTACAAGTTATGAAGCTCCTCATTATGCAGTTTTCTCCAACCTCCTGTCACTTCAGCCCCCTTGGGTCTAAAT
>NW_019731977.1:110948-171667 GCF_002891405.2 Cryptotermes secundus
ACCCTGTTCTCAAACACCCTCAGTCTATGTTCCTCCCTTAATGTCAGAGACTAAGTTTCACACCCATACAGAACCACAGGCAAAATTATAGTTTTGTATATTCTAATTTTTATGTTTTGGGGGACAACAGACGAGAAGACAAAAGGTTATGGACTGAATGGTAGCAAGCATTACCCGAGTTCAATCGCCTTTAGTTTCCACCTGAATCAGGTTTCGATCTGTTATCGTTGTTCCCAAATATCTGAACTGTGCCACATTTTCAAAACATCTGTTTCCTATCTTTATGTCATGGTTTTGCCCCGCATTTTGGTGACATATGTATATATATACATACATACATCAAACCCGAAATAGTAGTAGCAGTACAAGTATTTCTACCCGAACGAAGCCGTAAAACAGCTGACATCATCTTTGCATCTGAACAAGAATCAATTTGTGGAAACCAGTCGGAACCAGTCCGGAAAATCCAGAATTGCGCAACAAAATACGTCATAGTCTTACGTCAGCAAGCAGCTGCCTTGTATATTCTCGAAACCTGCGGCATACGTTTCGATAAGATACGAAATTCTGGATCGTACAAATGGAGAACTGTAAGTGGAGTAAATCGGATACTTTCAACATAGTTTCTTGACAGTGAAGGAGAAAGGACATGTCTGTCACACTTAGATTTTGTTCATACGAAATGTTTTCTTAAAATAAATATAATGCCTCCGGCATTCACAGCAGCGCCAGACTTCATGAGTTCGTTGTATGAAGTGAATGCATACCCAGGGAGATCATAGCCTTGTATCTACCTGTCCGCATATTTTAACTCAGAAATTACTCATTGGTTACTGATGAAATTTGATGCTGAGACTCTACACTGAGATATGTCAGACAAGTACAATTTTGGTTCTTTCCTGCACAATATAGTCTATATTATGCCTCATACCAAAATGCAAATTTCCAAAATAATTCACTTTCTAAGACTTATATTATATCAAATTCTAAGGAGGGTCAATATGGATGCCTGATTCTTAGTTTATTGACCTTTCTTTTTCAACCGTCTGTGTTACGAAGTGCAGTCTAGTCTACATGTGGAAGTATTGGCTGCCTGATTTAAAACAGTATCACCTCACTTGTCTGAAGGAAGTCAGTGAAATCGCGAAAATATAGACCGATTAACCGTCCTCCGAGCGAGAATAAAATCTCGCGAATACGTAACAAAAATGGTAACCATTATAACTCGACCCTCGTTTAATAAGTTCCGTTTGTTAACGGTGCCTCAGGAAGTTGATGCATGTAAGAATAGATTATTCATTGAGGTTATGTATTTTATGATATTTTAAGCGTGTTCTAGGGGAAGCGTAAGAATATTATGAGACTTTGAAAGTATCTGTAAACTCTTAATTTGAAGCATTGTCGTTAAATGACCTAAGAACCTGTAAAAAAAAAGGTAAAGCTATTCCTGTATCAGGTCATGAAGGCCCATAGGGTTGTGAGATGTTGAGACTCCCACATTTCCTAGATAATCGGATCACAGACGGCGGTTACCCCCCCCCCCCCCCAGGAAGATTCTTGGTACTCATTTCTGTTAGAGGCTGAGTCGACCCCAGGGCCATAATGCAGCTGGAAGGATTAGGTAAATTTAAAAATCTAATGACATGATCGGGAAACGAACCCGCGACATTCCAGCTTGTAACATAGTGCTTCAACCAACTATGCTACTGCGTGCCCCCTCCTAAGTATCTGTAACCCCATGAAAATCTGTCCCAGCTTGGCTGTGGCTGTCACCATTTCTACTAGGTGTCATGCACTTTTCACGACCAAGGTTTCTTAAAGGTCACTACACCGACTCTACAGAAACTGAGAAAATAGTCTTCGCCTAGTACATAGCTGTTCGAAACAGATGTACTCAAAATATCAAAACGAGATCTAAGATGAGTCTTCCAGATTCATCACAGCCTAAACCGATAATCTGCACAGTTGAAATTATGGTACCCTATTCTCCACGACCGACATATGCGGTACATTTCACAAATCGCTACGTGTTTCTCTGAACTTTGTGCAAGTGGCTGTCTAGGAGGATATTATCAGCGGAACCGAAATTCTGAAGAAGTTAGAGACCAAAGTTTAGAATCACTGCACACCGCATTCGTTTATTGCAGCTCATACGGAGGCCTATATCGCATTAATTCTCTCAGCACAACCATTTAGGCCATGCTCGCTTCCTTCCCCGGTCTTTCCATTCCGTTATTCACTAATCGTCCTGCTATTCTGCTGTTCTGCTAAATGAGCCATAAATAAACAAATACAATTTTAGTCAGAATTTCCGGTTAATGAGATCTATTGACGTTCGTCTGGAAATAATAGATAGGGATTTCCCAACGCGGCGGTCCGGGTTCGATCCCGGGTCTGGTCAAGTGGGATTTGTGGTTGACAAATTGGCGCTGGGGAGGGTTTCCTCCGAGTACTTCGGTTTCCCTTACCAATCTTCATTCCACCAAATTCTCCGTCATCATAATCACCCGGGGCAGGTACAGTAGGCCAATCAGTGGCCGCCATGCCGAGTGGACCCAGTCGGACTCCATCCCCCACTAAGCGAAAAAATAGATAGGGATCTACCGATTTAACTGCAGAACGAGATGTGTAATCTTAAATATTTTCTATGTTAACCCTCAAACTATTTTTTTAATTAGTGGGAGTCGAGTCCAACTGGGTCTACCCGGCACGGCGGCCTCTGATTGGCCTATTGTAGCCTGCCCTGGGTGATTATGATGATGGAGAATTTTGTGGAATGAAGATTGGCAAGGGAAACCGAAGTACTCGGAGAAAACCCACTCCAGCGATACTTTGTCCACCACAAAACCCACTTGACCAGACCCGGGATCGAACCCGGGCCGCCCCGGTGGGAAGCCAGCGACTAACCACTTGAGCTATGGCGCGGCCCAACTCTGTAACTTAGACTGTACTAGTGAGACAATGAAATTTAGTAGACTACGATTGCTGGCAACGTCTAACTAGATTGGGGGTAAGATATGTAATTCCTACAGAATTTTGTTCGCGAATTATTTTTGAAAAAGCCCAGTTGGAAGGTGATAACGGGAAGTAACATGTAAAAATTCATATTTTACTTAGGCTGAAATATGTTACTTTTCTCTGGTAGTTCTTTAAGATACCCTACAGTCTACACTCATTCCACACTTTTCCTTATGCCTACAAAAGAGGAGATGTCAGCCATAATTTAAGACAGTGTCTGTGCACCAGTTTAAAATAAATATGCCACGTTTCAATCCGTCGCCTTAATTATTAGGCGAAATGGGCTGGCATGTAACAGTCATGAGAGAGACGAGAAATACGTACAAAATTTTAGTCGGAAGATCTGAAGCGTCTGAAGAGAAGATAACACATGGGAGATTTAGGCACAGTTCGAACGGCAATACTAAGATTAGTCTAAAAGATATAGTGCATGCGGTGCGTGGAATAGATTAATCTGGTTCAGGATAGAGACTGGTGGCGGGCTCTCGTGGCCAAGAGGTTGTCTGTTATTAAATTTATTGAAACCTAGACTGTTTCTGTTTATACCTGCGAATTAAATTGCTCCCTAAATCAGTAATAATAACAGTGTCAAACATATAGTCAGAATTTCAGAATATCCAAGTGTGTGGGAGGGATATGCACGTGCCGAAAGTATGCACCAAAGAACACCAACTGAAATACGAACAAATCGATTTAGGCAAGCGCATTGATCCCGTGGACAACAAAAGTAGTTCCACGAAGCCGTCACAGTTAATTTACTGGCCACCAGGTAGCTCTCCAGTACAACATGGTGGTTCAGTGTGGGTTGGAGCTGTAAATCTGGCAAGTTTACCGAAGAACGAATTTTCATTATTAATTCTTCAGGTGTTTAAAAACCATTCACCATTCCGTCTTCAATTAAGCGCCGGCCCAAAGGGTGGCTAGCGTCGGTACAGGTGAGTAAAATAGTGAACAGTTACAAATTACCTGTTCATTATGTTCCCCCATGAGTCACAAGTTTCCTTGAAATGAAATGTTGAAGGTATCATTATAATGCATTAATACTTCAGTACGACCTTCCTGTTGAAGCAGTTTTCATTATCATCATTTATCAAATTTTAATGTTATGGGTCTTAGAGAAATGTGATTTTTCCAGGTAACCAGTTTTAGTATTTCTTTTGGAGGGAATTTTCTACTTGGAAAACCCAGCGGACTGACGCATTTAATGAAGTAATTTTTGTACAGAGTAAAGAAATGGGTACACTAATGGATGTTTGGGTCTCATAATCTACCCATAACTTGCAAAGCAAATATGATTTGCACTCTTGTGGCATGCCAATATCACAGATTGCTTACAAAGTCTAAGAAATCCGTTTCAAGCCAAAAACAGCGTGTAAGCCAAAGTCAGCGTTTTAACCCTTCAGGATTTGAAGGATTATTGAGCCCAATATCGTGGTGAGTTATATCTGGTATGATAGAATGTTTTACACTAAAGCCAATAAATTGAAATGAAATGCAAATTCAGTGACTGCTAATGACTGTAGATGTATTAACTAAAGAAACCTCAAAATCGGTGGCAAGTGCTTTGCAGTCTTTTGAAAGTCAGCCAGTGTTTCAGAGGAACTTGTCACATCCATTTTCACAGTTGAAGAGTAAGCCTAACAAGAAACCAGTATGAAGCAGCCAACTCAACTTTCAATGGACTACACAGCATTACATCCCAGAATATAGAATTTTTCATAATCACTGCTGTGAAAACCTTGGATCCTGCAAGTATATATGGTTAACATATTGTAAAGTTTGGGCAAACAGTAAAAATGGGAAGTGAGGGAGAACTGCATTGGTCTTTCCACTCTTTCAGCTTTTTACAGCTGCCATCCTCAGAACTACTTGTGCATTCATGTACAGTTGCAGTGTTGCCAAATCCCACATTAGTAATCATGTCTTCTTTTCTCAACGATATTGTGGCATATATGCTCAAGTCAAGAACTGTGAAGCCAGCAGAACCAGCCATTGCTAGGGAACGGCTCTGCACATGTGCCCATTGCTAGGCAACAGATTCATAACACGCAACAATGAAGCAACTGGGAAGCAGTTTTCTCTTCACGGTCCGTGCAGTAGGCACGTGATGCAACAATAGAACTGTTCAGAGATGTGTTTTCTGTGCAGTCCATGCAGAATTGTTATAAGCAGGACAAGTCTAGAGGTTCGTTAGCTGTGCAGGTGTGGTCGAATACCTCCACCATGACCCTCCGAGTCGTAGGAGGCTACGAAAAGGAAAGTCTCAAATCTAAGACAGTAAAATATGGTTGCGAGCCCTGAGGGACTCGAACCTGAGAAAGATTGCGCTGCAATGATACTTTATTGTTTATTTTTCCCTGAATTCATAACCATCGTTTTGGCCGTATAGTGGCTCATGTATGTATGTCATGTGGGTGATAGCTGAGTTGAATTGAGTTGGAAGTATTGAAAACATAAGATAAATGTGTGGATAGTTGAGGGTGCAGTTTGTGAATCAGAATGAACTGGGAGAATGTGTTAATGAAAATGCTTCTGTGAAAGATTTGCTCTAACATGGAAGGAAACTCATGAAAGTCTTTGTCAAGCACCTGATTAGAGCTCCTAAATGTTGTTAATGCAGTATAATTCATTTGTAATAGGAAATAAGTTCTGAGCAGAGTATAATGCTTACAAGTCTTTGAGTGTCATTTTATATGAAAAGGCTAGCAGGAACTGCATACCAATATGGCAGAGCATTAAAGTTTTTTATTTAGAAAATGTAAAGTTGTCCCTGTGCTTAACTAATTAAGCACTGCGCCATGAAGACATATGGGGGAGTGGATGTATAGATCCACATTTTCTTGACCATGGCACTAGTTGGAGTAAGTGGTCAGCTTCACACCCCTGCTGCTTTACCCCCAGTACCCATTGGATTGGAGGCTGGGTGGGCCCCAGAGCAAGTCTTGACGACATGGAGAAGAGAAAATTTTTGACCCCACCGGGACTTGAACTCCGACCCCTCGGTTGTCCAGCCCGTAGCCAGTCTCTATACCGACTGAGCTATCCCAACTCATGAAAGTTTTTTATTAGCAATTAAAATACAGAGATGTGTCATACCAAATTTATGCTCACATTTATGTTTTCCTTAAATATTTCAGTTTTTAAGCCCAGTTATTCATTATTACCATCAAACAGAGTGCTAAATAAATAGTTTGCAAAGATGTCCTGTTTTAAATCCAAATATAAAAAAAAGAAAATAATAACAAAAACTGATACCGCCTCAAATCTGTTACCCCACAAAATTCAAGACTTCGACGCTGCTATTCTAAAAAGAACATTACCACCTCATAAGTCGTTGTAGCTTCTTATTCGTTTATCGTGATTTCCATTTTAATATAGGTTGATGGATGAATAATTACTTAATTAGAAAGTGCAGTGCACAGGTGGCCTGTAGTGACATTTTGATCATACCAAGATACATGAAAATCTGTTCATTATTACTAAGGGACACAAACACTTAATGAGTACATGAACATGGCACTTCACACCCATCTCTCCTAATAAATTAAGAAAGTGATTGACATCCCTTACACTAATTTAATATAGTTAATGTACACAGCTTCCATTATGTATAACTACAGTATTTGAACATGATATTTTCTTCTTTTTTGCTGGCACATCATTTAGTTAGGTCTCAACCATATTGTGCCTGATGCAAGTATATATCCCTATCAGTCTGAAATGTATGATGCCTAGACAGCCTGGAACCTTCACCAGACATCTCAACTGAAAAAAACTGTACAGACCTGATGCAGAGAATTCATTTTGGTTTCAGTTAAGGTTTTTTAAATTGCCATTTTGTAAGAAATACACTTTGTAGTCTTGCATCAAAAGCTTAGGTTGTGTGATACTATACTAAATTAAACCAGTTCTCTCCCGGCAGATTCAGTTGCCCATATCTGATGTCAGCATTGGAAAGAGATGGAGCTATTTAAACTGTCAGTAGATAGTGTCATCCAGCTGCTTCAACTTAATTGTGCAGAACTGTTTCATAAAACAAATATCACACAAAACGATCAAGTCTGCATTATTTTTATTTCCCTTTCCACCCCACTTCACCTCCCTTCCGCCCAGATATACATTCTTTAGCAAGTTTTGAACACATCAGTAACTAAGCCGGTATTATAATGACAGCATGTTCAAATTCTGGATTGAGACCAGTTGCCCTGATTGAAGTTTTATTGTTTTCTTAATGTTGCTCATGAAATGCCAAAATAATTCTATAAAACTGGTCACATCTACAGTTGAGCTTGATACTTGCGGACTGAGGAAGGGATGGAGTCTGCTGTGCATTCCTTACAAGTGCTAGGATCAGAATCACCACCAGTACTTGCACAGCTTTGCTGTGTAATCATTCACCATTTCTTTACAATATTGATTATAACCCAAACAGTCTGTATTGCATTGTAAAATAATTAGGTAAATATGAGTATGTTGTTTTGAGAGACACTGCAATGTAACAGAATATGCAAAATCATGGACCAATCACTTTGATGTAGCAGTAACCCTGGGAGGTGCTCAGTCTGAATCTTGGATATGCTAGTAGTTTTGCAGAATGAGATTTTCATAGCTTTTCTCAGTGTCTGCAGGCAAATGCCAGGGCAGTGCCTTGAAATAGGCCCCAAGATCGATGACCATTAATGATCATCTTCCAGTCTTGTCCTGTGCTGTGTAACCTGTGATTTTGAAGGAGCCTGTTGTTAACTAGTGATTGATCATGGAAAGTACTGGTTAAAATATACCATTCAAAAAACTCTTGCCAGGTGTTTGCAAATTGAATGGCAGCAGTGGTCAGAGACAGAAACCATTCATAAAAAGTGCCACAAAAGTTCAAGTTTAGCATAAATGATTAGGTTGCATAGAAATTCATGTTTGCAGAATTATAAGAGAGGTGTTCTTGAAGAATAGAAATGAGTACTAAATTTTAGCATGAAAACCTGAGGGGGAGGGAGGGCATACAGGAGGCCTGGGTATGGATGGGACAGTATAATTAAAATGTATCTTTGGGATGTAAAGTGTGAAGAGGCAGACCAGATTCGAATGACCCAGGTTAGATCAAATTGTAGGTTCTTGTGAACATGGCAAAGAACCTTTTGGGAGCCTTAAAAGCATGGTACTTCCCAACCAGTTGAGTAACTTCCAGCATGTCAAGAAAGACCCTGTACCATGGAATTACTTGAGTTTATTCTTGATTATTCTTAAGATTTTAATTTTGCTTGGGAAGATATTTTCTTTGGACCTTATACAGTATTTGACGAAAAGAGATATTCATCATTTTTCAAGGGCTGCCTATTTCTTAAGGCCCATTAAATAAAGCTTGTCATTATGACTGAGAGCTGAAGCATGCCAGAAGAGGGTTGTAGTATGTAAAAGGTACAGAAACCACAATGAGAAGTAGCATCAAAATGTTAAGTGTGGATTATGCCATGTGAGAAGAAAATATGAAGGAGAAATGGATAGGCAGTAATGACTAGCCTAATTTAATGAGCCTCAGAAAGTGGGTACCCATTCCATTTATCTGAAAATGAAGCTGAGGCCAGCTTCAGGAAAGTTATATGTATTTTTCATCCAGACAGTAGACACTGTCCTATGAAGGCACTTTGATGATGATAGCCCTTTGACACAAATCAGTAGAACAAAAGTTTGTGTTTCTCCATGAGAGCTGGGGCACATGGTAGCGTAGTTGGTTGAAGCAATGTGCTACAAGCCGGAAGTTCACATGTTCAGTTCTGATAATGTCGTTGGATTTTTCAGTCAACCTAATCCTCCCAGGTGCACTATGGTCCTGCAGTCTACTCAGCCTCTAAGAGAAATGAGTACCAGGAATCTTTCTGGGTTTAAAGGACCGCCAGAGCATAAGGCTAACACTCTCATTGCTGTCTGTGAGCTGATCATGTAGAAAATGTGGGAACCTCAACATCTCCAAACTGGCCTGTTACAGGGATAGGTTTACTTCCCCCCCCCCCCATTAGAGATGCACTTGGCACTTGGCCTTGTGTTTGGTCAGGCTGCTTTATGTGAATTCATGTGGCAACACACCCTGGGAGCTACCTGCTTCAAGTTTGCAGCTTGTGCACAAGCAGCCTGAAGTTTCAGTGCTTTTTCTCAGTCCCACAAGAAGATTCCACCAAGCAAGTTGACTAAGTGGTAGTGTTTGTGATTTGTTTTTTGAATCCTGGGTCAGGAAACTGGCCTGAGTTCTTTTCAACTAGACTGTTATTGCACAGATGTCATTGTATTTATATTGTATTTGGCTTGTTCCATAACCAATGGTGTCTATCTGTATCTACATATACGGAATGTAAATAAATTTAAATTGAAATTTTCATGATTTCCGTCAAGTCATCTTAGGCAGATGCTGCAATATTAGCTTAAATTAGTCCATGACAACAAGATCACTACACATAATTGTTCTACCATCTCATTTGATGTTAAATAGCTTCTCTGGCTGATACAGCGCATTCTAATAACCTGGGAGTCAACTCGCCATAAGAAACTGTAATACGGATAGAGAATTTATTGATTCTTGAGATGTTTAATGATCTGTATTAACTGCATAGGCTGTATACCATAAAATGAGGTGGGAAGGTAACCATGAGTGTTAGTTAAGTGGGTAAAGATTTGGAAGAAGATTGCTGTGATATGTTTGAAGTTACTGGTTGTGCATTTCCTGAAGAGTGTCAGGAAAAATTATGGAAATTCTCAGGATTGCTAGAAGTCCAAAATCTTAACTTGGTACATCTCAAATACAAATTTAGTTTGCTATTGCTACACTGACCTCAGAGGAAGGATGGAGATGTAAGGCAGTTGCTGATAGTCTGCTAGAATTTGCTTAGTTTTATAGGTATAAAAGTCAGGTCTCTTTCCTATGCTTTCCATGGATCTTTTTTATCAGGTCTGTTCCTGCTTCGTAGGTATGTTTTGATTTGTTCACTTATATGTTTTGATCAGGTTTTGGAGATGATTATTCATTCCATCAAGATATGTTAGTGATTCCCCCCTCTCCCATCTGTTATTCTATGAAATAAATGCATAAATTCCTTCTCTATCTTTTGTGCTTGTGTATGTGTACATATTGTCTGTCCCCACAAACTTCTTGAAATGTAATTTCTGCTGCTTGGTTTTGTTGAGATTTTTTGTTCTTAGTTGTGTTTCACATCCGCCCAGAAGTGTGATAACTGTCTAAACTTCAAGAAATTTGTACTTTTTCTCGTCAAAAATTGCAAGATTGAGAGAGGGCTGTAGAAGTTTCAGGCTGTAAGTTAAGACAAAGAAACAAACTCCATGGCTTTAGTCTGCAAGCGAACTATACCGACCAAATGACCACCACTTGTTGTTGAAGTTAGTGCCAGCTTTAGCGGCCTCTGTAGTCTAGGGGTAACGTTTCCACCTCATGACTCAAGGTACACGGGTTCAAACCCGGCAGAGGTCGTGGAATTTTTAGGGGCGGAAAAATTCAGGGAACAAGTCCTCTGGGAGGGACTTTAAGCCGTGGGTCCCGTGTCGTAGATTTACGACACGTAAAAGATCCTCATGTCTCTAGGAGACCCCTGAGCAAAATTAGGCAAAATGTTTCCCGCCCAAGTAGTTTCCAATGCCTCCAGTAGATGGGGAAGTTATCGGGTACCAATGCCAGTAGAGGGCCGACCTCGCTGGCAGAAAGGGGAGAATTATCGGGTACCACTGCCAGTAAAGGGCCGACCACGCTGGCAGAAAGGGGAGATAGTGGGCACCAGTATCGGTAGGGTATGGAGACAGTAGAAATTAAAGGGGGACATACAATAAACTATTAGTTGCGGTGCATGGGGAAACCCACCCCCCTCTATACTGAATAACTGAATAGTGCCAGCTTTAACGGTTAGTGTGCCGCGAGGTCAGCACAATGAATCCCCGTGGCTGTTAATTTCGGTTTTCTAGACGTGAGCCATTTCCTTGAAATAGCTCCTCAGTTATCCTCATGAGGCTGAGTGGATCCTGTTCCAGACCCACTACTTCTTAGAAAATCTGGTAGCGCCGGGAATCGAACCCGGGACCTCTGGATCTGTAGCCAGGAACTCTGGCCACTAGACAACAGATGCGGTCCTGTAAGTTAAGATTGATCATTAAATGGATGAAAGGCACAAATGATGCAATCTTTTATCCATGTATAATTGGTTTTTATTCAGTTTCCTTTATCTGACCCATTACTTGTATTAACTGACAGCACTGATAGTGATTGGGTGATGTACCACATGGTCTGTAAGTCATATTGTGATGACCCCAAGCCATACAGCTGGCGTTAAAAGGGGTAAATAAACCAGTAAAAGCAGGAGTGGGGAGAGTGTCATCTGTGTAACACTTGGCAGTTCTGTTCTTGTTGATTTGCCTGAGCAATTTAGTACCGCTGTCTACCAAAATGATTCTTTTATCCATTATACAGTCATGTATGTACAGAATAGTAATGGCTGCAGGTTTCACCTTTCATGTAATCGCATAGTCTTTCACAGGAGACCTGGTTACCCAACACCATTCATCAGGGGGCTGATTGAAAGTAGTATTGCATCCTTTATGTTAGTGGTCCAAGCATTACTTCTAGTGGGCAAGAAAAGATGTATGCATTTTCATGTATGGTTTATCCATTAATCATATTCTGCATTTTACATGGTGTACAGACGAAACTTGGTATCATCTTAGCAGGCACCTGAATTCACAAAATACACGTTCATAGTTGTGAGAAAATCCATGTGCAGCCCATGAGGCTTTTCAGTGTGAAAATTTTCTTGTGGTATACTGCTTTCCAGACTCATATTATCAGGGCTATTTTCTTTGACCACACTCACAGGTTTGCCTTACAAATTTTCACTGCCATTTTACTCCAGTTGGCTGATGAGGATGTGACTGCTGGCTACTTCTGGAAAAAATGGGGAAATACAATTGGAAGTCATAAAGTTTTAATTATCACCATGAGAAAATCATAATTCCAAAATATCATTCTATATAAGAGATAGCCCATTTCCTGAGCTTGCTGAACAGTCAAATTTTCCCATGCCAAGTGGACAGAGGGAGCCACCAGAAGGGGCAGAAGCAAAATGGCGACATCGGTTGAGAAAGTAGAGGCTCACACTGTGATACGGTTCCTGCATTTACAAGGGAAGTCTGCCAGCGAGATCCGCGACCAGATGACCCCTGTGTATCAGGAAGGTGTACCATCACATGACACAGTGGTCAGGTGGAAGAGGCACTTTCATTGTGGACGACAAACCTCGAAGATAACCCCGAAGTGGAAGACCATCTCTCACTGAGGAACTGGGAATTGTGGCTTTGATCCCATTTGATAGGCGCATAACTATCAAAGCTCTTGTTCATGAGGTCCGCATTAGCCATCGGTCAGTTTTCAACATCCATGATGAGTTACACATGGCAAAGGTCACTGCACGTTGGGATTGTTGACACCAGTTCAAAAGCATCAGTGGATGGATGTGGCAAAGAAACTTTGCAGTTGTGTCAAGACGAAAAGGTGGAATTTTTCGACCGCCTGATCATGATAGATGAATGTTGGGTCTATCATTATGACCCTGAAACAAAGGAAATGAACAAGCAGTGGAAACATGCAGACACTCTGCCACCTAAGAAGTCCAAATCCCAGCCGTCGTCAGGAAAGGCGATGTCTAGTGTGTTCTGGGATCAGCGGGATGTCATCATGACCAACTACTCGCAGAAGGGTGTCACCATCACTGGCGAGTACTACAGGAACCTTCTGAGAAAATTATAGGAGGAAATCAAGAAAAAGTGACGTGAAATGCTGGGAAAAGGTGTGCGACTTCTTCACGACAATGCACCTGCTCATGCTACAACACTTGCAGCCAGTTTGGGATATGAAATTCTCCCCCCTCCACCATATTCACCAGACCTGGCACTGAGTGACTTCTTCCTCTTTCCACAGCTAAAGAAGCCACTTCGTGGTAAGCGATTCGAAGACGATGATGATGTCATTTGTGCTGTGGAGGACTTCCTAAACAGTCAAAACGAGACCTGCTATGATCAAGATATCCAGCAGCTAATGCATCACTGGGGAAAATGTGTGGCCTTGCAGGGGGCATATGTAGAGAAGGACTAACTCACATACAATTTCTTGCACCTGGGTGATAATTAAAATTTTATGACTTCCCCACGTATAGTTTTGCATGGATGCCAGGGATGGCCACTTGTAACACCTTACGTGATGGGATGTGGTTTCACAAGAGCTGATGTGTATACCTACACCTTTTGATCACCACTGATGGATAAATAGTGGTTTTATCTTGAATTGTCTCATTCTGGTCTGCTGCACTATTAAGTTAGAAAGTTAATAGAATTTTCCGTCCAGTGCGGCAATAGAGGTCACTTCACTTTTATTACCGAAACATGTAAGGCAAGAATAATAAAAGTGATCTGACCTCTATTGCTGCCCTGGACAGAAAATTCTGTTAACTTTCTAAGTGGTTTTATCGCTTAAAGTCTCAGCCTGTAATGTAGGATCTCTCTTTATCTTACAAGCAGCTTTATTTGAGTGTCCTGTTTTATCATTTAGTTCATATGTGTTAGTGTATCACACACTTTTACTTGAATTTACTTGAATTTAAATGTATATCTCACAATAATTCCCCCTCCCCTTTTTTATGACTTACAGTCTTGTGGATTTTGCATGTAGTGGATGCGTATGCATTATTTTAGGGTCATTTCTGTTTGCATCTGTCATCTCCAAAACAGCTCAGCAGTTATGGCAAAGTTGTGTGTGGGGGATCTAGCTGTTGTTATTCATTGTATAGAAGATTAATACACGACATAAAATGTAGATCTGATGAATATTCTTGAGTATTATTTTTAAAAAAAAAAAGTTCTACTGTGTATATTAACTAAATACCAGCAAAGTAATAGATTTATTTATTTTTAATTAGTTTTGTTAATGATAGACTAGCTAATTACAGACTTTTAGTGCTCATTTCGGTTTGAAGAGTTTAGCAAGATGAAAAATATCGAAGAATTGAAGTGTTTTTTATCTACAATAAAGGACCAAGATCATACAGGAATGCATATTTTCAAGGAAAACGTTGAGGATATGTGTGTACTTCTTTGGAGTGTGTCATCTCCTGTTTCCATGTTCATGAATGTGCAGCCACCAGTACTTACTTGTGATAGTTTGTTCCAAATATGGTAAAGCTCCTCATAGGACTCTGGCCCTGGTCATCTGTTAAGGTCTAGTGATTGCCCTCCCCTCCCCCTTCACTGATTGGGATGAACTGTGATCTTTGGAGCTGCTGCTCTGTATATAGATTACTTGAAGTCTGGAGGCTTCAGTATTAGTTGCAGATTACGAATGAGTGTCAAGAACAAAGTGCTCTTCTAGAGCCATACAGTCTTCGAGCATTTCTGAAAGAAAGTAGCCAGTCCGAAATCTGTCACCATTATTTCTGGTATAGCGCTTGGACTCCAGTAGCCAGACTCCTTAACAGAGTTAATATTCCATCTTCGTGATAGTTGAGAGTTGGGGAAGAGAAGGAGAGTGAATAGCAGAAAAGCAGTTCAGAAAACGGCTTCATCAAATACCTCTCGCTCATCCTGCAAGAGAGCTGGCTGGTTTTCCTTCAAGGAGATACTTGTATCATCTTAGTGAATGAGATTCCAAATTCAAAGAGCAAGGCGCTCTCCTAAGTTGGGATATTCCCAGGTATGAACTTCGTCTTGATTTACATCAAATGTTTTTCATATTGTTTATCTTGTGAGGTAGTGTTGTATCATAAAGTAATACACTCACCTAAATTACCCAGTTGGAATCTATACAGTATGCTTTCGATTAAGACATTGGCAAATGCTGTAGTAAACTGAAGCTTTCTGGCTTGCTGTTATTAGGAAAACTAAGAAATTAAAAATCATGTTCTGTATTCATTTCCTTTTTTATTGTCCTTCCAGATTTGTCATTCATGACCATATACTTTCTCATTCAGTGCTATACAGGTGATGCGATTTTCAAAGTATCATTTCAGTTTCTGTTTAAAATTTCAGTGGACATTTATATGGTTGTTTTATAAATTATATTGTACAAAAGTACAATACATCAATTTGTAGACTTCAAGAAAGCCTGTGATTCAGTTAGGAGGGAAGTATTGTACAATATTCTGATATCATAGATTTGTTCTTAACTCTCTAATTTTTAACATTTTAGCTTGAATATAACATCTTTATAAATCAGATACTTCGGACCTCAATATACAACAGATCTAGATATATGAGTCCTGCGGCTTTTATCGTGTCCCCCAATATGTTTACATATGTTCTATGTCTTCAAAATTTCTCTATAATATTTTAAAGTTCATAGTCTTCTGTGAATAGGCTGTGTATGTCTGGTCTCTCTGACCTCTGGTTTGCAGTATTTTGTTCAAACAGCAAAATTGAATGAGCACCCCTTTCACCTGCTTGGTCATGGTTTGAAATGTACCTTAAATTTCATGTACATATTTTTATCACTGCATAAATACTGTATACATAATACAGGCAATTCCATAGTTAGATAAGTGTCAAATTTGCTTCTGATGCAAATACTGAAGCTGTCACCCACATGTCTGCTTTATGTTGACGGTGTGCTGTGTTACTGACCTTGATTTCCTTCTAGTTTTTGGAAGTTAATGTCTTCAGGTCCAGAATTTTAGTATGAAATCTAATGCCCTTCCAGTTTTAATAATACTGTCTTTAAAAATCAGATGTTTGTTTTGTTTTACAAAGTGACATCCTTACATTGGCAGAGTTACAGCTTCAGTATTGCTGTTTTTAAAACTGAGGGATTTGTTTTCTCATACATACTGACATCATTCCAGTTTAAGTGCTCCGAATATAATATTATTGTGTTCGAAAATCACTGAATGTTTTCTTTTATGAACTGATGTCCTTCCAGTTCTCAAATGTAATAATTCATTGTAGGTGTTTTCCTCTGCCCACCAAGCTGAGAACTCATAACTAATTGTACAGAGCTGTGTCTTCCTTGAAAAGAAGAAATTTAACTGAGGAATAAATTCCTTGCTTTTATGCAGTGAAAGTACTCTACTGTTTTCATAAAAACATCCTTGGATATCCCAGACCAGTCTTATTTGAGGGATCCTGGGTTCAAATGTAAATCTGAAACCAGCTTCCCTGACTTGACAGATGTTACTTTCATTGGTCCTCCAAGCAACTCTGGAATATACCTTACAGTAAACTGCAACTGCTTTGTACTTAATTTTTCCAGTACATTAACGGTCATGCTACCATTCTGTGGTACTATGAAACTTTGCAGTTGAGAAACCTTTCTTGAATAATTCAAGAATCAGTTGGGAGCTCCCATGTTTATTTATTATTATTTTTTTTTTAATTCCTATTCTTGTTATTTTTATTTTTGACATGCTGGATATCCAGGTTCCTTGTATTTTTCTTAATTCTGCTAGGTTAATACTAGAATAATGCCTTGAAATAGGTGTCACCTAGTTTCTTCTGCATTCTTCTCCATGCAGTGCAGTTGGAAGAGTCTAGCTGAATGAAATAATATTCTGGAATAAGGATTATATGGAGATTTGACACCTGAAGGCCAATATAATGGAACCAGAGGAGACATCCGTTGCTGGGCAGTGACTCAGTAAACAAGTTTCCAGGGCAACAGATACACAAGCAACAAATGTTTTCTGTTTGGTCCATGCAAAATGGTTAAAAAGAAGAGTTCAGTTGAGAATCATCAGTCAAGTTTCAGAGTTCCAAGTAAGCAGTTAGTTGAGAGTTGGGCTCTGCAAGGGAGGCTGAGAAGATGGCTCTGTGTACTCTGTTGGCAAGCAGGCTGTGAAGAGAAGACTTTACATGTATGTGCTATAGCAAAGTGATGTTTGGAGTGTGTAATTCAGTGAGACTGTTACAGTTCCTGAGCTAAGATCTGTTGGCCAGGAAACAGATAGTGGCGACTGTAATAGACTGAGGACACTAGTGTGTGTAACAGTGAACTGTTAAGCGAGGAAATAGCAATATTGTTATAGTTGTTTGTAGTATGACCTGTAAATCGTCAATAAATCCAGTAATCCAAAAACCCTAAAATGTGACAGTATTTAAGAATCACATACATAGACACTTCAGATTATATCAAGATGGAGTTAAACCATGACGAAAATAATTTGTCAGTGTACAAGAATATGTACTGTTATTTTCAGGGTTGTAACATCTCCGTTCGGCTGGTTCAGAGCCCGGCGGCAGGTTTCTGCTTGTACAAGTCCAACTGGAGGCTTTCTCTTAACGGAGAACCGCCTTGGGCTGCTAGTGATTCCTGCTTCAGCTCCTGTTAGGTCTTTTTGGCAACTTACTACAAACTGCCCAACACTGAACTAAGGCTGCCTCGTAAGTATGACTCTTAGTTGTATTTTTTTAAAGAGGTAAAACAACTTGGCACTTAAATATAGGTAATAAAATTTGGAGTCCACAGGTAAACACAGAGATGAAAACTTGACACTAGACAAGAGTTACAGTAAATAAATGAGGAATTGTAGTTGAAATATTGCTCAAGATTTAGCATAGAAATAACAAAAATTACAGATATTTGTTTTTGCATACATTTTAGAGGCATAAGGGGGCAACATCATGACTTACATACCACAGAAGAAATAATGGTTATAAATCATCCATAAAAATTTTGATTTTCATTTTAGGATTCCAGCATGGACCGTGTGTAGGGTTCGACACTTCAGAATGTTACATACTGTTCTCAGTAATATTATATGTAACTTCAATATTTTAATCCTCAAAGTTACAGTATCATCTAATTAACATTGTGTATAGTTTGACTTTCAGAATGTTTCACTCATTTAAAATTTGGGATTGGTAGCCAGAAAAGTGTTTGAAATATATTTTTCATCGTTGTTTCAGTTCACTTGTTCCAACAAGCCTTTCCTGGTCTCTGCGACATTTTAAATAACTGTCACCCCCAAGTATCACAGGTCAATTGTTGATTTTTGTAACCTTGTGAACGACCAAGATGAAGCTGACACATCTTGATGAACGAATCCACGTACTGGATGCCGAAACTGATGTCTGGAAAGTTGTGCAAGACATTGCCGAATCAGGAGTGAGTAACGCTGATGCTTTTGTTTTGAAATAGGCAGTGTAGCTGACTGTAAGTAACCCAGTATCACATATCACACTGTAGGTATTAACACTCCTGCTTCATGTTCAGGAGATTCTAGGTTTAAATCTAGCTCCGCAGATATGCTGCATAAGTGAGGTTGTTGATAATTTTGCTCAGTCCCTATATGCAAATGTCAGATAGTACATTAATATAAGCCCCTCAAAGGTGTCTCTACCTTGTCGTGGTGGTGGGGTTTGCGTGACTCTGTGACCTGGAGAGCTATGCTGGCGGTAGTGTAACTACCAGTAGGGTCACCCGTGCTGGAAAGCTCAAAGGGTACAGTCAAGACTAAGAGAGATGCCCTGGTCCTCCATGTTGGGGGTTGGGCATGAGACTAACAACCTCATCCTATAAAAAGAATTTTGTTCAGAAACCTAATAACCAGCCTCGGGTCATCATGCGTGGATCCATTCCTATGGCAGCACACATTGGTTGTGGAGACTGGTTGTAGAGGAGGCCAAGGCTCACCCAGGGCTGTAGCACCAAGTGGTAGGTAGTCAGGTAGGTAGGTAGGTAGGTATATTTATATAAGCGTTTGATTGTCTGTGCAGTTGTGAACCAATAAGAAAGAACTTCATGGTGTATATGTGTTCCTCAAGAAATTGGTTTTTAATCAAAAAAAATGTTATGTTATGGCACCTGGAGTTTGAAGAATATGTCTTCTGGTGTGAAATTCCATGTAGTATGGTAGAAGTTTACTGACACTGCTCCAAAAAAGAGTAAACGACATATCTCACATGGTGTTACTCTTCATAGTCATCACTGAGGTCCTCATATATGAACAAAGGTTAAATTTCTCTCATCACTGAAACCACCATGGGTTAGTTCGGTCCAGATTACACTTTTGCCACCTATATTTTAATACCCATTTGAATAATATCCTCCAGTCTATATAACAACTGTTAATCTTGCCATCAGTTTTGGCCTTGCAGGTTCTCATTAGTCACATTTAGGCTGTCTGGTCTGAAAATTGTAAGGCATCACCTTAAGAAGTGGTGGTGAGGTGATTTGGGTGAGAAATATAATTTTTGTGCTTTTTGCTAATTGTGGTTGTCAGTTACAATAATGTAATGTTCTTTTTACTAAAACCTCATACAACAGCATTAAAGGCTGGTTTAATTAATTGTCAGGTGACAACTGGCATCATGCTTCCATTTCAGTTATACATCTTTTGGTAATGAAAATTGAGCATTTGATAATACCAGGGGTTCAAGGGAAATACTTCAGTGGAAAAAGAAGTTTCTGCATTGGCATGGTTTTGCCTTCATTTGTTTTTGTCTGCATTAAGATAGCGTTTTATCTTTTCACCCATTTCCCTGCAATGTGTCTTCTTTGTTTTATAGACATGGATACCTTTTTCTAGAAGCATGGAATTTATATCAGTTATTTTACTGATGTTTGTGAAGATAGTGGCATTTCTTACATGTCTGACACAAGAAGCCGTGACAGTATTAAGTATTTTTCTATTGAAACCACTGAAAAATTGTCCTTTCAGAAAAATTATAAAAAGTCTGTTTATGTCACTATAAGATAAAGTAAATAAATACACAATACCAAAAATACTTGTGCACCAAATTTCAAGACTATAGTATTGTAGTTGTTTAGAAAAGTGTACCTTAATGTGATGAAATTAACACAGTGGAGGTAGGGTTTACCACCTCCTCTTACACCAAAAATTATGCTAGTAGAAAGTACTTGATACTTGACAGTGCTAGTGTTTGTTTAAAATGTAATTGTGAGGTTGTATTTTACTCTGGGCAGGTTCAGGAAGAAGCTTTCTATGTTTGTGACATTGGAGATATTGTGCGCAAACACAAGGAGTGGAAACTGAAGATGCCACGTGTTGAGCCACACTATGGTAAGACTGACTTTGAGTCATAAAATGTATGTCATATTTTGTGTGTTGTTAAGCGCATAATGAAGAGCTTTTGTCTCTTTATCTCCTCATTTTTTATCTGAAGTTATTCCATGAATTTCATTGAAGTTTGGTACTAGCGGATGTACACTACAAGCTGGTAGGAAAATATTAATTTAAGTCCTTATCAGTAACATACACTGAAGCTGAAATCAAACTTCACCGGGGTTCCCCCCCCCCCAGAATCATGACACAACAAAGTTGGTACAAAGCAGAAAATATAAAACCTATGAAAATCTGCAGCTTTTGTATTAGAAACATGTTTCTAATACAGGGTGTTCATAAGTATATTTAAAGATGATTATGTGTAAAATAATCCTCATGGAACTGTGTCATTAAATAAGTACTGAAAGCATTCACATGGTGTGCTTTAGAGTTTTGAAGGATTTTGAGATATGAAACATTTGTATGTTTCTGTCACTACGTGCATCTTTTTTTCCCCCCTCCCATTTCTTACTGGGGTATATATAAGTGTCAAACTAAAAGGAGAATATGTTCATTGTGGAGTAGTTGTCTAATTAATGGTGGCACTTTATGCATTCTTTTTTATCATTTGTTTAATCAAACTTGACCCTAATAGGGTTATGATACCAACAGCTTGCAGTTTTAAAAACACGAGTTTAGGGGACTGTCGTAGGTACTGATGCAATATTAGTCCCCGAAAGCTGAAGCAGACAGTCTCCAAAACATATTTTGGCTTGCATTGATGTGATTTCTTGCCCAGGAAAACTGAATTGAATTTGGTTACTTTGAAAACTTGATATTTTCTGCTTTTACTGATAGTTAATTTGTAAAACTACTAGTAAATTACATTAAAAATGTTGTGAACTACTGTGCAGTGTCTTCATGTTGAGGGACTGCTTTGTAGCGGCTGATATCACCATTGTTTTGATGTTTCAGCTGTGAAATGTAATGACTCCCTGAATGTCCTGGTAGTCCTGGCTGCGTTAGGAACTGGGTTTGACTGTGCCTCTAAGGTAAGGCATATTACTTCTTTTATAATATGAACTTTGTTCTGAAACTTTGACTCTCTTTTGTCAGGTTTAAGGGTCTTCTTCTAGTAACCCAAAGGAGAAAATTTTAATGTGCAAATTAACATTTCTGGTGATGTGTTTGGTTTATATGTTGCTATATGTTTTAAAGGAAGTCTCTCAGTTTAGAGAATACATTACAACTTGTCTTTGCATATTAGGTGTCTAATGCATGTACTGCCTAAAAGTCCTCTTCCCAGTATTTTCTTGGTCTAGCTCATAACTCTTACTCTGTGTGTTTATAAATCTATAGTATGAGTGTGAGGGGTGAGCCATAGAACTGGCCCTAGCACTGCGACCTTCAGTGGTCTGTTGTGCTTTAATTCTGTAGTAAGTTAAAAGTGACTTACCATCATAAATTCACTTAATTACTTACTGCTTGGATCAAGTTGTAATTCAGCTTGGTCCACCGTAATTCATTTGGCTAAATCATCTCTTCTTTGGTCTATCAATGTGATTTCTTTTTCAGTCTTAATAATTCCAGACAAGTCTAGGGATTTTATGTCACACTCTTCATATTTTCAGTCCGTGCCTTCTGCAGTCAGTTATTATGTTAAACCAGCTGAACTTATTATCTTTGCTTACATTTTTTCTTAAAATAAACTATACTGAAATAATGATGTTGCTTGTTTCTTGTATCACACTTTTTGTGCTTACAACTACATTTATACTAGATTAACCTTCCATGTAAATCTTTTATCTGACAAAATACATGCTGAATTATTCCTTCGGTAAGTTATGGTTCTAAAAATGAAAGGTGTGACATTACACTTTTTTCTGTTGTTTATCACTGTGATACCACATAGTAATAAGTCATGGAATTACCCAGTATGTCACCGGCAACATTAAACTGTATATGGTTGGTTAACAAAGAAACATCTTGAAACATCGATTACTTTATGCATTATACATGGTAATTCATAAGTCCCTCCAGAACTTCGAACTCAGCAGCACAACAACCAACACATACACAGCAGGAAGGAACATATCAGTAGGTAGACAATCTCTCCAAGTTTGTTTGGATAATAGGCGCCATGGCATACTTGCAGGTTTCACCACTAGGGGCAGTCATTATGAAACATGACGAGGACAGGGGATAAGAAAGTGTTCTATTTTGAATTTGCCAAAACTGAGCAAATTATGATGGTGCAACAACAGAGCGGCGTAACAGTTTGCATGCATTAAGACACCTGAGGGTGGCCATCTATGACTGAAACATGCTGTGTTAAGTGTTAATTGATGAATAAATAATTGTTGCTCTGTTGACAGATGGTGGATATATAGACGTTTAATTAAAGATTTGCAACAGGATGCTTAAATACAGAATGTATTTTCTTATTATTTTGAAATTCTAACTATATCATATTGTTATGGGGAACAGCACTAGTTGGAGTCTACTGTTGTAATTAATATATCACAGAATCATGGGAAATTGTTCTAAACCCTCACAAATGGCCACTTATTCTACCCAGACACAAAGATGTGTATCATGACTATGTAGAGAGGTTAAACCTTGTGCATGCATGCATGCGCGCACGTCATAATTAAGTCAATGTAGCAACGGAGCAATGTCTTCCACAGAGTTAATCAAATTCTCTACCATTTATACAATTCTGGCCTTTATCATGTTCAGGAGAGCCTTGAATCCTGTCCTAAGTCAGTTGAATTCACTCCTTGCCCTCACACACTATTTCTGTCAGATATTGTAATATTATTCTCCCAGCTATGCCTGGATCTCCCAAATAACCTCTATCCTTCAGTTTATTTTGCACTGAAAATTTGTATGTGCATAGAAAACTCAGTAATCATCTATTGATTCTCTGCCACATTTGTCCCATCAGCCTTCCTATGCTGCCACAGATCTAAAACGTATAATAATAATAATCTTGTTCTAGCTTCATTGAACCTTGACAGTAGTGACAGCATATGCTCAAGATTGCAAATCTTGCGTCCTTTCTGAGTGCTTAGGTCATGCCAAAGAAGCTGACTTGAAGGCCATATCTAACATTTTGTAATCTGCTAGTTTCCTATGGTTTCCTTTTGTTTAGCACCTCCATCAAACTACCAGGTTGGAGGGCTGCTCCTTGTTGGCTGTCTTTGACTCTTTATTCAATATATTTGCAGTTCTCTCCATATGTGATGCCGCTCTCCGTCCGCAGCCTGAGGATGTGCCGTGCTATGATGACAAGGGGCCCATTTGTCAAGTGTGCCATGTCAGAACTTTCTATTGTTTCAACATGATGCTTTTCAACAGGGAGAAATTAACAAGGTCCTGGAGCTAGGAGTGGACCCCAGACGCATCATCTTTGCCAATCCAGCCAAACCAGCTTCTCATATCCGTCATGCAGCTGCACTTGGAGTTGATACCATGACCTTTGACAATGAAAGTGAGCTGCACAAGATTAAGAGCTTGTTCCCTGCTGCAAAGTATGTATAATGTGTCAGTCTGTACGGCATGAAGGAACAGGGTTGAGTGTTCCATTTAATCGACCTTTATGAAATAAGATTTCAATTTAGCACATGAAACCAAAACTGTACATACACAAACACCTGTAATGAAGGTGGTGTAGATAATCCATATGTTCTAAAGCTTATTTCCATACCCTTTCTTAAAGTTTTCCGTAAGAAAGAGGAAATGACAGAAGTGTGGCGGAAGATTTACAGTTGTAATCTTCACCTGATATTACTAGGGTAATTAAATCATGGAGGAGAAGATTAAAACTGGAAGGGTTAGAGGTCATTTGCCAGACCTGCATATAGAAGGGAGGCTAATATTAAAGTGGACCATTGGGAAATAGATTTTATGATATAGATTGGACTAAGCTGGCTTTGTGTAGGGAACAGTTTGGGTTTTTGTGATTATGTTTATGAACCTTTGGGTTCCATGAAACCGGAATATTCTTGACTAGCTGAGTTTCATCTCATTAATGAATCCTCTGGACTGTGGTGTCAGTTAAATAATGTCAAATCAACTGTGCAGGTGTAAGTAACTCAGATAACTAGTTACTGGCTGGTTTGTTGCCATAGGAACTCAGGTTTACCCCATGCTAGTCTGTGAGATCTGCAGTGGACAGATAGGCCTGGGACAGGTTTTTTCATCTACTACAGATCCCCTGGCAGACATCATTCCATACAACCACAAAACAGTAACAAAAGTTGCAGGAAAATGTAGAATTTTAAGTGATAGAATTAAGTAATTATTGCAACAGTATGCTGAAGTATGTTTCATATGTTGTAGTGTGTAGTGATACAGATATATATTATGGGTATTTCCTTTGTGTTTGCTGCAGAATAATTGCTGGAGGATGCTGAAGTAGGTTTTGAACATGTTGTGTGCCATGCGCTTTACAAATATTATTTTTGTCCCTTTGATCTCTGTAAAACTGAAACAGAAACAAAAATTTTAAGATTAAAAGTGAAAAATGTAGTAAATATAAGGAAGTAGGAATAATTTTGAGAAAGAGTGAAAGGATGCTATAGGATGTGGTGATAAACAACAAATGGTTGAATAATTCACCATGCCCCATAAACTAATGCATTTTAATTCAAAGCATTGTGGCACACTTGGCCTCAAATCACAGCACACTGGCACATGAGGTTATTTTATATGCTACAGAAGTTACGTGTTCCTGGTTTTTTCTATTTTGAAGCTTTGATTTTATCAAGTTTATCACACACAGGCACCAAAGAAATTCTGTATCTGTTTGTCAAGTTGAACTTCTCATGTTCAGGAGTATTGCATTAAAGAAATTAATTTCTGCACCTAAAGAGGGAATCATAAATTGTTTGTAAATGTCAAGTTCTTGCTTTTTGCTTTACTGATGTTTTACTGTAACTGGAATTTGAGATGACCCTGTTAGCAAGAAAAGTATCACTACCTCATCACACATTGGTGCTCCACAGGTTGGTGATTCGCATCCGCTGTGATGCTGCTGTAGTGCAGTGTCAGCTGGGAATGAAGTTTGGTTGTAATGCAGTGACTGAGGCACCTCATTTGCTTAAAGTCGCCCAGTCTCTTGGACTGGATGTTGTGGGTGTCAGTTTTCATGTTGGATCTGGTTGTGGTGATGCACCAGCTTTCTATCGGGCCATAGCATCAGCCAAAATGGTGTTCGATATTGGGACAAGCCTTGGGTATAACTTCCACCTCTTAGACATTGGTGGGGGTTACCCTGGCAATAAAGGTTCATCTATTGATAAGGTGAGCAAGTCTTGTTGATGCTGTTGAGTGTCGTTTATTATGTTAAGTTTATTGTCATAACAGGATACATACCATAGTTTACATTCTGACTTCAAATATATTTTCAGTTTATAAATATTGTGCCCACTTTTTAGATATAACCTAAAACCAAACATATAGAAATAATATGCATACAAAATGAACAACAACTTGTAGTGAATTATATCTGATGTTACTTTCATCAGTCAGAGAAGAATATCTAAGATTTGCCACTTTTGTAAATGCTTTAATCTGCTTAGTAATGAACAGGAGCACAATGGTAAGTGATACCTTGCATCCAGAAGTTTGTGCTGAGTTGTACAGAGTAGTAATGCTGAGAAGTCTTTATTTTTTTTTTCAGGTACTAATTGTTATAAAATAATGTACATCCAAATGAAAGTCAGAGTGCTTTAGAAGTGACATGTGAACTACTATAATAACACTGAAGAACCTTCCTAAAATTTGAACTGCTGCAGACAGACTGTAAAGTGGATAATCAAGGAAATGATCTTTATATGTTGACAGATTACCGCATCACTTTTGTTTCTGGATAAAAAGTATTTGGGAGGAGAATGGTCTTTAATAACAAAAGTGTGTATGCCCAAGAACCTTTAAAGGCAAAGACACCTACTAAATTATTACTAGGGTACAAAGCTTGTCCACAGCAATTATTGGTACATTTTTCAACCAAAAAGAGGACTGGGAGACAAAGGAATGTGTGTTGTTGGCTGTTCAGCGCTTGAGGAAAAGTCACTTTTGGTGATGAAAGCCATCTTTTATTTTTGCCCAGAAGATATAACAATATTAAGAATTCATTGCCTGTTGTCCTCAAGTCATTGTTTGGCATGTGATCAGAATGATGGGTTTGAATATCAAGTCATGGTGTTGGAAACCTTAAATTGAAGGAAGGAACAGTGTTTGTTAAAATATCGTAGAAATACAAATATAAATCACTCGTCCAATGTGACCTGTAAGTTTTTTACTACATGAAAACTTAACACCCTTACATGTTTCGGTCTCTGTGGACCATCTTCAGAGGGAAAACATCACGACAAATAGGAAACCACCATCACATAAGTTGTTTAGACGTAAAGTACGTACACTTATATGCTACAATGCATAGTACACAAAATAGAACATTTCACAAACACAGCAGTTTCCTGGGAATGTAAAGTTTTTAAAAAATTATATAAAATTTCTTGATGCTAATTAAAATTTTTTTTGTATTGTCAATAATTAAAATTCATAAACCATGCAGGCTCGTGTTTGTCCTCCCATCTTCCCTCTTATATGGGGCAGATATTGTGCCACCTGGCTATCTTGATGTGGAGGTTCTTTATATCGTCCAGGGTTTGCTCGTGGCTGCTGTGAAAACAGCACAGCAGCACAGAAATTTTATATAATTTTTTAAAAACTTTACATTCCCAGGAAACTGCTGTGTTTGTGAAATGTCCTATTTTGCGTACTATGCATTGTAGCATATAAGTGTACGTACTTTACGTCTAAACAACTTATGTGATGGTGGTTTCCTATTTGTAGTGATGTTTGCCCTCTGAAGATGGTCCACAGAGACCGAAACATGTAAGGGTGTTAAGTTTTCATGTAGTAAAAAACTTACAGGTCACATTGGACGGAGTGATTTATATTTGTAATTGTTAGTGTGATGGACCAGAATGAAACAAATCAAACTTATCATAGAAATACTGGGAGAGAAATTGATAACAGTAGCAGGAGACATTTATGAGAATGAAGCATGGAACTTTTTGCAAAAAGATATCCTATGTCTCCATCTGAATATTGTTGAGTATGGATGCCCCTGCCTCAACCTGTTAACTGCTGCTAAAATTTGTTCAGTCAGTGCCAGAGGGACATAATTTGATCAGTAAAAGACATGCTTGGCCTACTATAAGTATTTGCAGTACCATCACTAGCTTGTGTAACAAATGTTGTATTGGCTGCGAGATAGCTCAAGCGGTTAGTCGCTGGCTTCCCATCACGACAGCCTGAGTTTGATCCCAGGTCTGGTCAAGTGGGATTTATGGTGGACAAAGTGGGGCTGGGGTGGGTTTTCTCCAAGTACTTCAGTTTCCCCTGCCAATCATCATTCCACCAAATTCTCCATCATCATAATCACCCGGGACAGGCTACAGTCGCCGCCGTGCCAAGTGGACCCAGTTGGACTCCACCCCCCACTAAGCAAAACAAATGTCTGCTGTTACATACATTGCACGTGCACATAGAATGACGTATGTTATGTAGTTGTTCTTAACAGTTATGACATTTTGTTCATAATGTGTGAACAACCATTAGAAATACTTAAAGGCTCCCACACACAGACGCGATACAATTCGGGACGAAAACGGCTGTTTACCAACTGGGCCGCGCACACAGACGCAACACTCGGGAACTCAGGAATCTTTGACACCTGATAACCAGCTGGCCATGACTCACACTCAATCAGTATCTATACATACGTGAAACGACATGGGTAGCCAGATGGAACAAATAATTGAGTTCGTCAAAGAAAATGCTTTATTGTACGATACTCGTCATCCAGTGTTCAAGGATTCACGTGCTAAGGATAGAAAGTGGAAGGAATTGGCTGTTAAATGAACAGAGACAGCAAGTAGAAATATTTGTATATATTTATATAGGGTTAAGTATACAGTAACTATGGACATTCTTAATGTAGGCTATGCACCAGTTCCGTTCAGTAACACTAATTCCAGGGGCAGTCATCTAGTTAAAGTACGCAACAAACCGCTCTCTAATGGTGTAGCTAACGTTTGCCGGCCCCGGGAGACGTAAAGGTTGGATAGGGAACATTTTTCCTTCCAATGGCTCCACTCGTAGCAGTTCTTCCCTGTACTTTTCATCACAGTTTTTGAGACATAGAAAATTATGAAGCAAACATGTTGCTGATACAGTGTGTTTTATATTTCCTTCTTTCAGTTCTGTGGGTCTCAAAAAATCCTCCACTTCATGGCAAGAATAGGCCTCTGCCAATTGCTATATTGTTTAGTGATATCTTGCCTGATGGCTCTCAAGGTTTCATCAAACCTGTCAATATTCATCCTGAAGTATATGTAGAACCATTTTTCGTCCTTCAGGAGTTGAGGTATCAGCGTATAAAACTCCCCCAGTTCCTCTCTTGACAAGTTTATATCATGAACCCAAGTGATTCGTCTCTTTCGCCTAAAATAAAACACACATAGCAACAACCACTTATACATACTTAATTAGAGACTTGTTATGAAATTGTAAATATTTGTACATATACTTGTATGTGACATACTGAATATGTGGAGTGTTTGGAAGTGTTTGGTCCTGCCAGTTCTTGTAGTTGAGTGGTTAGGACCTTTGATTCATACTTGGGAGATCTCAGTCCAAACACTGACTGTTCTGTGGTTTTCGGGTTTCCTTGGTCACCAGGCAAATTCCGACTTAGTATTCCAGCATTGCTTTCTTCCATGTTGATTACAGTTCACCAGTCACAGTCACACTGTTTATTCAGTACATATAACCCATACTTTATAAAGAATTAAAAAAGCTGTTAAATATTACTAGAATAAAACATCAGTCCTTAGTCTTTTCTTTAACTTGCAGATTGCTGAGGTCGTGAACACTGCATTGGATGAGTATTTCCCTGATCCAGAACTGGTACGGGTTATTGCTGAACCAGGTCGCTACTATGTGGCCTCAGCCTTTGTACTTGCAACCAACATTCACTCCAAGAGGGAAATACCCAATGGCGAGGAAGTGGCTCATATCATGTATTATATCAATGATGGCGTATATGGAAGCTTTAACTCACTTCTGTATGATCATGCTCAGGTCACCCCCATCCCACTTAATGTGAGTTCTTCACAAGTTACATACTATATAAAGGCACGTCCACATTATTCGTGCTCGTGCACATGTGACTCGCTGTGCTCGTGAGTAATGTGGACAATATGACAAGTCACGAGACAAGCAAATTTTAAATTTTTAATTTAAAAACTATAGCCAATAAATTATAATACAACTACGGCCTATACACACTACAGGTAAATATATTGATCCTCATGCGCTGAAACCTGGCGAGTAACTGAAGTAGTGTGGACAAAGATTTACAAGCACAAGTAAAAGCCAGACGAGTCTCCTGACGAGCACAAGTAATGTGGACATGCATTAACATAATTGCTCACATTTGCTCAGTGGAAAGATTGTATTGTTTTGTTTGCTAATATGGTAGAAAATAAAATTGATGAAGGCAAAATTCCTTCATGATATTATTTTCAGTGGGTAATTATAGGTCAGCATATTTCTCACTTCTGATTAATTGTGCTGATAGATCGGAAGGTTTGACAGTGGTAGTAACAGAGCCTGGCATTGGATAGCATCATTATTAAACTTTAAATATTCTTCCATCAAAAGGACACCTCATCTTTCTGAGTGCAAACAAATAATATGTTTTGTTACATTACCAGGTGTTATGAAACCTGAATGTTCAACAGAACCTGTACGATCTAATTCATATCATTCAGTACAATCCTGTAATTTACATTTTAATATTATTCTCCCAGGACATGCAGTAGCGTAGTTGGTTGAGGCACTGTGCTACAAGCCGGCAGGTCACAGGTTCCAGTCCCAATGAGGTTATTGGATTTTTCAGTTGATCTAATTCTTCCAGCTGCACTATGGCCCTGGAGTCGACTCAGCCTCTAACAGAAATGAGAACCAGGAATCTTCCTAGGGGTTAAAGGGAAGCTGGTGAATAAGGTTGACAACCTAACCACCATCTGTGTATAAAATGTGGGAGCCTCAACGTCTCACAACCCTATGGGCCTCCACGGCCTGTAACAGGGATAGCTTTACCTTTTTTACCATTTTATATTATCCTATCATATTTATTTTGGCATTCCACACAGTGTTTTTTGTAGGTTGTCATCACCAGAATTCTTGTTTCCACCATGTGTGCCTCATGCTTAGTTTATAATTGCTTAGCATGCTGCCACTAAACTGGTAACTGGGAGGTACTGAGCTTGAATCTTGACTGAGTTAACCATCTGTCTTGGTGTTTCATGATGTTCCTCAATTTCTGCAGGCAAATTAAAGCATAGCATGTTAAAGTAAGTCATGACTTGGTTGCTCCTTACATATACTCCTTTTATGATCATGATCATCATCCAATGCTACATAACCTCTGGTGCTGCAAGAGCATAACTAAGTTACTGAAGAAGCAGCCAGTCTGTATAACATTGACACTACCAGGCGGATACATAGTGAGGTCCTTTAGTGTAGAAATGCCATTTCTGAGTTATGTTATCTCCTTAAATACAAATGTCTTGTTCTGTAAGTTATTATAAATGAGAGAGATTGCAGATTGCCATGACAAGCTAGTGAATTATACAGTATTGTGTTTAATATTCTGATGGTCCAAGTTTAAATATTGTGCCAGAGATTGGCTATCCTAAGTGCTGTTTCTCGTCCTTTTTTCTTGATCCCACCAGGTGGAATCTGGTATAGTGTCTTGAAACAGGCCATGACTACATTCGTCTGTATCCTTTCCAATCATTCTTTTACTAAAACATTGTGAGGATTATGTGTTTTAACATATATGCAGGCCCATNAAACACACATAGCAACAACCACTTATACATACTTAATTAGAGACTTGTTATGAAATTGTAAATATTTGTACATATACTTGTATGTGACATACTGAATATGTGGAGTGTTTGGAAGTGTTTGGTCCTGCCAGTTCTTGTAGTTGAGTGGTTAGGACCTTTGATTCATACTTGGGAGATCTCAGTCCAAACACTGACTGTTCTGTGGTTTTCGGGTTTCCTTGGTCACCAGGCAAATTCCGACTTAGTATTCCAGCATTGCTTTCTTCCATGTTGATTACAGTTCACCAGTCACAGTCACACTGTTTATTCAGTACATATAACCCATACTTTATAAAGAATTAAAAAAGCTGTTAAATATTACTAGAATAAAACATCAGTCCTTAGTCTTTTCTTTAACTTGCAGATTGCTGAGGTCGTGAACACTGCATTGGATGAGTATTTCCCTGATCCAGAACTGGTACGGGTTATTGCTGAACCAGGTCGCTACTATGTGGCCTCAGCCTTTGTACTTGCAACCAACATTCACTCCAAGAGGGAAATACCCAATGGCGAGGAAGTGGCTCATATCATGTATTATATCAATGATGGCGTATATGGAAGCTTTAACTCACTTCTGTATGATCATGCTCAGGTCACCCCCATCCCACTTAATGTGAGTTCTTCACAAGTTACATACTATATAAAGGCACGTCCACATTATTCGTGCTCGTGCACATGTGACTCGCTGTGCTCGTGAGTAATGTGGACAATATGACAAGTCACGAGACAAGCAAATTTTAAATTTTTAATTTAAAAACTATAGCCAATAAATTATAATACAACTACGGCCTATACACACTACAGGTAAATATATTGATCCTCATGCGCTGAAACCTGGCGAGTAACTGAAGTAGTGTGGACAAAGATTTACAAGCACAAGTAAAAGCCAGACGAGTCTCCTGACGAGCACAAGTAATGTGGACATGCATTAACATAATTGCTCACATTTGCTCAGTGGAAAGATTGTATTGTTTTGTTTGCTAATATGGTAGAAAATAAAATTGATGAAGGCAAAATTCCTTCATGATATTATTTTCAGTGGGTAATTATAGGTCAGCATATTTCTCACTTCTGATTAATTGTGCTGATAGATCGGAAGGTTTGACAGTGGTAGTAACAGAGCCTGGCATTGGATAGCATCATTATTAAACTTTAAATATTCTTCCATCAAAAGGACACCTCATCTTTCTGAGTGCAAACAAATAATATGTTTTGTTACATTACCAGGTGTTATGAAACCTGAATGTTCAACAGAACCTGTACGATCTAATTCATATCATTCAGTACAATCCTGTAATTTACATTTTAATATTATTCTCCCAGGACATGCAGTAGCGTAGTTGGTTGAGGCACTGTGCTACAAGCCGGCAGGTCACAGGTTCCAGTCCCAATGAGGTTATTGGATTTTTCAGTTGATCTAATTCTTCCAGCTGCACTATGGCCCTGGAGTCGACTCAGCCTCTAACAGAAATGAGAACCAGGAATCTTCCTAGGGGTTAAAGGGAAGCTGGTGAATAAGGTTGACAACCTAACCACCATCTGTGTATAAAATGTGGGAGCCTCAACGTCTCACAACCCTATGGGCCTCCACGGCCTGTAACAGGGATAGCTTTACCTTTTTTACCATTTTATATTATCCTATCATATTTATTTTGGCATTCCACACAGTGTTTTTTGTAGGTTGTCATCACCAGAATTCTTGTTTCCACCATGTGTGCCTCATGCTTAGTTTATAATTGCTTAGCATGCTGCCACTAAACTGGTAACTGGGAGGTACTGAGCTTGAATCTTGACTGAGTTAACCATCTGTCTTGGTGTTTCATGATGTTCCTCAATTTCTGCAGGCAAATTAAAGCATAGCATGTTAAAGTAAGTCATGACTTGGTTGCTCCTTACATATACTCCTTTTATGATCATGATCATCATCCAATGCTACATAACCTCTGGTGCTGCAAGAGCATAACTAAGTTACTGAAGAAGCAGCCAGTCTGTATAACATTGACACTACCAGGCGGATACATAGTGAGGTCCTTTAGTGTAGAAATGCCATTTCTGAGTTATGTTATCTCCTTAAATACAAATGTCTTGTTCTGTAAGTTATTATAAATGAGAGAGATTGCAGATTGCCATGACAAGCTAGTGAATTATACAGTATTGTGTTTAATATTCTGATGGTCCAAGTTTAAATATTGTGCCAGAGATTGGCTATCCTAAGTGCTGTTTCTCGTCCTTTTTTCTTGATCCCACCAGGTGGAATCTGGTATAGTGTCTTGAAACAGGCCATGACTACATTCGTCTGTATCCTTTCCAATCATTCTTTTACTAAAACATTGTGAGGATTATGTGTTTTAACATATATGCAGGCCCATCTCGGTAAACTGGTTCCATCATCAGTCTGGGGCCCAACTTGTGACGGGTTGGACCAGGTTGTAGAAAAAGCCCTGCTGCCTGTGATGCCTGTTGGAGAATGGATCATATTTGAGGATATGGGCGCGTATACCTTGCCTGTAGCCAGCCCTTTCAATGGGTTCCCTGTTCCAAAAGTGCATGTTGTTGCCGATCAATCCATATGGTATGTATATCATATATCCGCATACATGTACATATAACCCAACATACATACATATAACATAGATTATCACTGTTCACACCCAGTCATGCCCTAAATATTACTATGGATGATGTAATTTCAAAATGCAAGCTAATGAAATGTGTACACTCAGTTGTTGCCTAGGAATGAACGTCTATTGTGACTTCACTATCCTGGCTTTTGGTCAACATGTTAACAATACAAAGAAGTGGGAGTACACAGTTGAGGATTGTAGTCTTCACGTTAGTATGTCGTACATTAGTGCTTAAAATTGAATGTTACAGTCAAATGGATAGCGCACTGTTTCATATTCATGGGGCTTTGAATTTGAATCTCCACCTGGAGACTGGATGTCTTGGACATTTGTTGTACTTCTTGCACCCATCAGACAATTGCTAGGCTAGTGCCTTAAAAATAGGTCACAACTACTTCATTCTGTATCCTTTCTAATTTGTCATTTGTACTGCGTACCATGAAATTTGTCTCATACAGTAGTGTTTTCTTGATATTAAGGTTCACAAAACTATAAAGGTGCTTCATTATGCCTTGTTTCCAGGTTTATGCTAAAGGATCTGTTACCACTCACAGAAGATGATTTTGTGATGGGTAACACTCCTGCCAACCTGCGCATTGGGCTTGATGTAGGAGGTAGTGGAAGTATACAGGATTGGGCCATACCTTTGTCCCCCAGACCAGTGCTCTGCCATCAGGACTTGGATCTCGATTCTGGTTCAACACTAGAGAAGGCAATCATGGATCATTCCCCTTTGCCAACATCAGTCTTCCGGTTTGATTACGTAGAGGTTGAACCCATCAACTATGAATGCTATTAATATACGTAACATCAAGGGGAGAATCAGTTCATATTGTGCAGAAGTAAACTGATTATATTAGAGAATTAGGAATGTTGTTTGTGTAACTGACCCTTGGAGCAATAGTGACAGCAACCTGTCAGGATGATGATTTGTCAGGTGATTGAAATATTCATGACACATTTCAAAAGTGGTCCAAGTACAGAATTATGGTGGAGTATCTTGAAATTCTATGACTGCCATATAGCTTATTAAAATCTTTTGACAGTACAGTGCCCCCAGGATTGAAATTATGAGCTTTAAAAATACAGAAGAGCTTGGATTTACATTTTCAGATATCATTTCTTTCATGATATTATGTCTTTTTTTGTTTGCTTCCACCCAGCTGCCCGTAAGAACAATTTTAAATTTTAACTGATTTTATATTTATTCAAATTTATGTTTTTCCCATATTTGCACTTATTTTTTCCAAGTCTTCACAACAAAAATTTGCCTAATTCTACTTTTACATCATTATTTCAGGAAAATGAAAAAAAACAACATTATCTTTCCACTCATCTTCAAGGTTTGTTCTGGTAAAATGGTCATATCTTTGCATATGAAAGTTGTTGAACCTCACATGAGACAGACATACAGACCAGGAGTTCAAGAAAAAAGAAACTAGTGAGCCAGCCTGGTTAAAGAAATAACACGTCATGTATGTTAGTGCATTTGCATTTATACTCTTCTTTGTATTCAAACATGTACAAGTATATGTTGAAAGGCTCTCCAAAGTTACAGTATAAAGTAACATATTACTTTTTATGTTGTATCAATCAGTTCAGTAAGTTTCCACTTTACATGATTTGGGGTACAGTGGATTTTAACACTAAACTGAGGAAAATCTTAATTGGAATTTAACACTGAAATTGTTGATTTGAGATCGTGGAAACTGAACTTTAAATGTAGGAACACTGGATGCAGGTGTTCACCGTACACTGCCAGAATCTCGTGAGTTGATTTGATGGGTAAACTGTACTCATCATAAACTTTTATAAAGTGAATTATGTGATAATTTGCCTTTATATTTCACACTATTATAAAAACAAAATTTAATTAACTTTTTTCTTCATTCTGTAACCGTTCTTAAACTTGCATTTGGACTTTATTGCCTGTTGCAGAGTGTTTAAAGAAAGTTCAGATCATAGTAAGAGCTTTAAAATGGCACAGTACTTGCATGTGAAACAAAAAGAGTATGAAAATTATATGGGTTTAAAAAAATATTTTACTGTTACTAAGAAATTTCCTTGGTGAAGTATAGAAAATATAGCTGATGGGTTAATGTATCTAACAGCAGTCACAGGTGGGATGATCAGATTGTGTTGAATGCTTCAAGTCTTTACTATAAAACATGGCAGTTGATACAGTTTTGTCAAATAACTTTCATACCACCATAAATAGGAGTCGATGTAATCTGGACGATTAGAAGCATTAGACTAATAGCACTTCCTACCAAAGCAAGACAACATGGAGGTTCAACATTACTAACCTCAGACCCTCCCATTGGACATGATGCTGAGTCTGTTCCATTCTCATTACATCATAATCTGTATCATGAAGATGCATGTTAATATCCTCCTTTTCTGTCTCAAATAAATGCTTTAAGCAGGTTGCCACACTGAAATTGGGTATGTGTTTCTGGTCTCCCATATTCAAACCACATCACTACTTTCACTCAGCTCCAAGAGTTAGGTTAAGGAAAATAATGTTGGCCATCATTTGATTGGCTGTTTCACCAGATTATAATGAACATCAGTTTACTTCCATAAAAATGAACATGTATTGGTTGCAAGATGATAACAGTGTTCCTGACTCTCAGTACTGTCTCAGCAATTGTATCCTTTTCAAAAATAATTTCTGATACATACAGGACTGGAATACCAATGTGGCAGTTTAATGTACCGTTGTTGCTTGGTGTAGTCACTTGGCTTCATGTACAGCTAACATGAGGGCTGGTGAACGTCCTAGTATCTCTTGTCTTTTGTGTATCATTCTCATCAAATTTACTGCTTGTAATGGGATATTTGTCCATAATATGTTAGGCCTGATCGTTCTTCCCAGAGATATATATGTATGTCAGTATACACACATATATTTTTACAAAGATGAAACTTCTTTTACACAGTAGAAAGAATATTTTGTGCCCTGATGTAACAAAAATGTTTCAAGTTTCATAATCCTTACTATATTTGAAAGCCTTCTGGTCAGGCATCGTGTATCTTCCCATCAAATGAATAAACCTGCATGACTTGGAAAACCGTAATAAAACAGTAATTTGGTAATTGAATCTGAATTGAGCCAAAACGTCAATATATTTTAGTACTTTGCATCCAGAAATTGGAAAAGCTTGCATAATTTTCATATCAACCAATATTTCAAACTTTTAATATGGTTTCAGTTTGATCTGGATCCTTTGAAGCAAAGAATCACTGAAATTGCTGAGCTACTATACTGTATGCAGTTGGCAGCATATCTCTGTGTAGTAATGGGTCATCTGCATTTTGATTGTGAACATACTGAAATCACTGTAATGTTAAGTTAATTTTTCCTGTCTGCAAATTAATTTCCATCTGATTTTCATATGTCACATTGTGTCTCATTTCTGAGATCTTTCAACCACATTTTGTAAATGTAACTGAAAAACTGGTTGTAATCTATATGCAAGTTTAAAGTGGGCTTTAGTACCCACCTTCACAATCTTGTACTGAACTTTTTTAATATTGTTTAATGTAGCAGTTATTTTTCTTGTAATTTCAACAGATTTCATTAATTTCTCACTCTGTAAGTGGAGTCTGGATAAAAATGCATTTGTCCTGTGATATTTGGGGGCCCTTGGAATAACAGTTAATGAAATGTCTTGGGTTTGGAATAGGTGAAGAGGCAGCTTTTTGTGCAAACAATGTAATAAATTTCCATTTGTGCAATATATATGTAACACAGAGTTGTCTTATTTTCTTTCCTATTTCATTCTTGTGGTGTATATTAACCCTTCCGCACCGACATCCGTGTGCTGCACCGACCCTTTAAATAATCGTATGCCACCGACATCGGTGCAGTTCACCGACCTGCGCAGTGTTAGCTCTGAAGGACGTTGCTGACAAAACTAGGAAAGATATTCCAATTTTCTTTTCAGGAGTACATAGATTAAGGTTTCAGCTTTCAATTGGTATATGAGTTATTTATTTTGGACGAATTTTTAGCACGTTATTTTTATTTTATTTCGCTAGTGTAATAGTTCGTACTTTCGTCTCATTGCGCCTAGTTTGCATTGAAGTTTTTCAAATTCTAAGTAAGGAAAATGTATAAAACTATATATCTTTCGACTCTATGGTCTTTGCTTGTCTATATGAGTCACTCCCTGAAACCCCAGACGAAGGTTTTCCTTGAGTGTGTTGCTGTACAGTCTGCTGACACAATGAAGTAGTCAAACAAGAGGGTCCTTTTTTCTTGGAACCAAATGCAACCTAAGAAAACAAACTTACGAATGATACAGAAATCTATGATGTCATAACACTTTCATCTCTCAGTCGCGCCATAACCATGGCCTCTACAAGTAGGAAAGTTTTACAGGACGATGAACAAGATGAGCTCCTTGCTCACGACTCGGAAGTTAGTGAGTTCGAATATTCGGATAGTAGTGAAAACAGTGATAATGAAATTGAAGATCAGGCTGTAGTTGATGCTATCCAAGATCATAGTATTGGAGATGACGACGAAATAGTGGCGAGGGTTCCAGTGGCGGATTCAGACGAGTTATTTTTGGCAAAATATGGATAATTATGATGGCGTTCGCGAACCGTTTTCTGAAAATTCGGGGCCGAGAAATCAGTCTGTGAATGTGCTCGACATAGTACAGACATTTCTATTATTTTTACTGGTGATTTTGTAAACAATATCGTTCAGGAAACAAACATTTATGCGCAACAAATTTATAAGTGGGACGGTATTTCCATTTAGATAACACCATCCCCCGGCTTCGTAAAGACATTTTATTAGTAAAATTCCCCCATTAGGAAAAAAGGCTAGACCACAAAGGAGATGTGTAGTGTGTACAAAAAACAAAAGAAGAAAAGAAACCGTGTACTGTTGCAGTGATTGTGATGTTGGGCTACGTACTGACCATTGTTTTCAGGATTACCACACCAAACTCAACTTTTAGCAGTTCGAGTGAGTAAAAAAATATTATTTATCATAATTATATTAAAATTTTTTATATAGTTTTCTTCTTCGTTTCATTATGAATATTTCTGTGAAAAATTTATCTCAATATACCTATTTTTGCGAGAGTTACTAAATTTTTCATGGATAAGTGCATTTTTCTGTTTAATAATTAAATACCCCGTCGGTTTGGTGGTAGGAAAAGATTTAAATACTATCCGTCGCAGAAGGGTTAAGATTTTTAATCCAGCATAGGTAATGCTGCTGCTACTAGTAGTAGCAACAGCAGCAGCAGCAACATTGCCAAACAAACTAAAGATATCCAAATCATACTTAAGAATGCCGTCTTCTGGGATGTGGCACCGTGTAGATATTGTGTTAATCAATGTTTCGGAGGAACGTATCGCCTCCAGCTTCAGGGTATAAGAAATCCACGATTGATGAACCAGCGTGAACAGCCACATGCTCATGCTGGTTCATTGCTCACGGATTTCTTACACCCTGAAAATAGAGGCGATACATTCCTCCAAAAAGTCAGTTAACACAATATCTACACGGTGCCACATCCCAGTCACCTCCTTGAAAACCTCAAATCTTACATACTTAAAAAATCTGCTGTAAAAGGTTACCTGGAATATTTACATGAAATTTTCATCATTCGTTAGCCCAAAATGTGTAGTTTCTTCAATAATAGAGCTTGTATTGTATCTACATGATGTAGTGACATGTGAGTTCCTGCAGTCATATATTAATGCTTGTATTTGCATGTGATTTCTCTCTCTCTCTCTTGTTTTCATGCAGCTCATGGGAACATATCCAAGGCAAAGCAAACAGGTGCTGTTTTGTTAGTTGTCTCAATAGCCATGTGCTTGAATGGTGCATTTTTCAGTTTAATCTGCTTGTATCACCTGTTTCTAGCGCGGTAACCCAGTCAGTTCCATGACATCACTTTATTACCAATGCTGTTGTCAGGAAGTTGTCATTAACGATTCTGCTGACTTTGAAATAGTGAAGGCAACCAAAGTAAAGATCCTGTATACTTATCTCCCATCATCATCAGGGAGGAAGGTAAGGAAATTACTCCTTTTGGAATTTGAAAGAAGACAGAAATGGAAACAGGAAACACAACAGAGTAAGAGACATGGAATTGGGGTGGGAGAGAACCACATATTCAGTAAACACATTTTGTGGCGCCTCATGATAAAATATAAACTCTGCAATTACTGAAGACAGTTCTGTTTTAGACTACTACTTCTTGTTTTCAACAGTGACCTTTTTTACCAATAACTCTGCACCAGGGGCATATGGTAGCATAGATGCTTGAGGCACTATGCTGCAAGCCGGAAGGTCGCCGGTCCTAGTACCGATGAGGTGGATTTTTTCAATTTACCTAATCCTTCCAGCCGAACTATGGCCCTGGGATCGACTCAACCTTTAACAGAAATTAGTACCAGGAATCTACCTGGGGGGTAAAGAGCGGCCAGCAGGTAAGGCTGACAACCTCAGCACAATCTGTGAGCTGATTGTCTAGAGAATGTGGGAGCCTCAACCTCTCATAACCCTACAGGCCTCCATGGCCAGTTGCAGGGATAGCTTTATCTTTTTACCTTTACTCTGCACCAAAGTGAGGTGTGCCCTTGTGTCCGTGCCAAGATGTTATAAGCAGGAGCAGTTAGAAAACCACTGGTGTTCTGTTATTGTGAGCTGTTGCTGTGACAAATTGATAGCTGAGGCCAGCGACAGTTCAGGAACCCAGAGAAAGGTAAACGTCCGCCATTGGAAGTCTCTACCAAGCAACGGCTAGTGAAGACTGTAACAGACTGAGAAGACCTAGTGTGTCCTATAGTGATTTGTGAAGTGTGTAGAACAGTGAGCATAAACCTCACTTTTAGTTACGAGTTGTAAGAGTTCAATAAATCTGGTTATCAATCAAAATCCTATCCAAAGTCGCTCTAAGATCGTGACAATATAACTTGCCGCCATTTTTCGTCCTTCATCTCGTGTAAATACTGTTCCCATAGCTTACATTTTTTGCTACTTAAACTGAACCCCCGTCTGAACTATTGAAATTTTCGGTAATAAACCAAGAATTAATAAGTAAATAAAACATCACTGTGAAATATCCTAAGAAAGATACAAGGCCCTCGACTGTGATGTATTAGACCTACAGTATTGTTCATTCTGTAAGTACTGTTTTAATAAAATCAATTCCTATTTCCGATAAAGTTGCTTAATAATATTCACGGTGAAAAATATAACTAAAAATACGTAAATATATGCACTGTTTAAATAATATCATTAATACATAAATTGTCCGGCTTGGTATCACGTGACAGGATTGCGAATTCCCGTTTGTAAGCGGCAAGACGGGCGGGAAGACACACTGATTCGCCTTTTCTCCTTGTAGTCAGTCGGTGGCGTCGGTGCTGAACGGGCGCGGGTATTTGTCGGAGAAGTTGGTATGTACTGTGAACTGTGCCGTAATTATAATGTCACAGGCCTCTCGGACTTTTTGGCCTCGTATTATGCGCTAGTTCATGTAACAAATTAGTGTATTCACATACTCATATATCAAGCAGGCTATATAAATATTCAGTAAGTAAGTGAAACTTTATATGATAACGCACAGAGAATGATTAAATATAGTTAAATTCAAAAATGATATTTAAACAGCGGTATTCTTTACCAAGTGACGTACAGAATACAGAATTTATTTGAAACAAATTAAATTTTATACGTACATTCATTATTTGTATCCCATGTACAGGTACATTTTTTGCATGCCGTAGCTTGTTCTCACATGGTGTTGTAAATTGCTCGATTCGGTAAACTCACATGTTTATTTCCATACTTTCAGTGCTACCACTATAACGTTTCAATCCCCTCACACATACATACGCATACATGTCAGTAAAGAAATACCGTAGACGTCATACCCCACAGGCAAAGCAAGAAACAGCCGGCTTTGCAGAGCAGTTAAAAGGGGCAGTGACAGATTTAGAAAATATCTTGTTATATGTCGAGTGTGGAGGACACAGCAATATGTTACGTGATGCGGATTTTGTAAAGTGGTTATTCCGAATCGAATTTTAATCGTAACAAAGCTATTACTAGGTAGCCATTATGAGCAGAGAAATAAAATGTATGGTTAGATACCTTCTCCAGAATTACATAAGGAGCATTGAATTAAAATACTTAACATTTCGAAAATAAGGCATTTGTGCATAAAATTATTTAGAATTTTAAGCATTATGATCCGTACATATTGGCTGGTGAAAGATGTTTCGTGATCAAGCAAAAATTTGTCGCAGTTAACATCCACAGATTCTACTGTAGTCATTAACATACCAGGCCTGTTCAAACGCCCCCGCACCAACATTGAAAGGAGGAGTTTCCTGAATTCATTAGTCAAAGGGATACGATGTGAGTCTTCACTAAAATTAAAACTTGATACTCCTAAGTAAACTGTTCAAGGCAAACAAAACTTCTCTACTAAATTCGTAGTAATATTTTGACATGGGGAATAGAAGACGCAGCCATTGCTAGTCAGTAGCATAATAAATTGTGATGCAACAATTAAACACGTCACGCCACGCGATGTAGCCAATGGAGGTACTACTGGTAAAGCTGTTCTCTATGCGATCCGTGTCGATAGCCACGTAATGCAACAATAAAAGAATTATTGGAAGCAGAGTTTTTTTGTAGAGTCCGTCCCAAGAGTATATCACGAGGACCAACGGGACATAAAAGTCCAGGTGGGTTCCCTCGCTTCCCGGATAGATGCTTACCAAGCCAGAACACAGGACACCCAAAAAAGAATGAAAACAGTTGAGAAGAAATTAAATTAGAGATGGGTGTGCTCGTCTCTCGGACGGATTTCGTCCAGGCCGAGAGATCTAAGAAGGCTAGAAGACGGCAGCGATGAGGAGCAGTCTAGAAGAGACAGAGTACTCAGTATTAAATTTGAAACCAAATACTGTCTCGACACTACTCGAAACATTGGTAATTAAAAGCGTTGTTCATACAGATCACGCTTCCAAATAAATGCTAAAGTGTTCCTAAAATCTACATTTCCTTTTAGCGCTTTCGTGGCGCTGCACACGTAAAGCAAATGTGAATGCATTTTTGGATCATTTAATTATTTGTAGCTTAATGTTTCTAAAATACTTTACAGGAACACGTCGCCTCCCTCTTAAAGACAGAAGAGCAAGTGAAGCGAAAAAGAAACATAAAGCAGGCAATTTTCTGCTTTGCTTGCCTTGCTCTTCAGCTCAGAAGATGAGGCGACATGTTTCTCCAGAACGTCGGTCGACTTTCAACGGACTATACGCCGTTATATCCCAGAACCTCAGTTTATACTAACATAAAGTTTTGCCAAATTATAATTAATATGAATTACATATAATAAACTTACCATGTAAACAAATTTGTTGTGTTGTTCAAGTCAGAAGAGGCTGTACTTGCTTGACCGACTGATTACAAATCAAAATTAGCTTCGTTTACTTTCAAAATGTTGTGTCGTTCTTTTGCGAAAAGCAGGTCGTGATGGAGTGTTCGTATTTTGAGAACGTCATAAACAGCAAACATTTAGGGGTACGGAACACCTGGTTATTTAGGGCAGATACGCACCTTTTTACTTTGGTTGCTAGAACCCTTTAAGGATTACCTTTTTTTTTCATGGTTCCCCATTTTACACAGATTTTTCTTATGACTGGCATTAATTTTTATAAATTCGGGCTGTTACGCATGAATGTATAACAATTATTATAAATTTAAAAATCTGTCACAATGTGCTTGAAACAAACGTGAAGCCATTTTGAGGAACGTGTGCTACAAGTTTATTGTTGCGTTGTTCACAAAACGAGGGCATGGAACAGCGTGTGGTGTAAAGTCAGTGAAGTGATGAAAGAAGAGAGAGATTCGACATATTAATGAATGGTTAGAAATAGTGACTCAAATTTCTACTGAAAGCATACTTCAGTTAGTGTGACGATATTTGACAAATGAAAAGGCATAGTGCAAAGCTAGTGTAGTGATGAAAGTGAAAATGATGAACACAGAAATGCTATGAGGTGGTGTTCATAGATCCTTTAGTGTTCCAAGCATTAGTGCTATTTTTGAACCACAACTTCGAACTTCAACATCAACGCCAACTACAAGGTGTCTCGGCTAAAGTAAGTGATCATTTTTTCTTCCCGTTGCTCTCCAGTCTGTAAGGGTCACTTGCTGTTTACATTTTGCCTAATGTCGCAGTTGAATGAGTAGCACTTCTAGTTTGTATTAGTGATATTCTGTGTTCAAATCTTGTTCTGGAGACGGGCTGACAGGTTAGTCTTCCCCAGTTCCTTCAAGCGTCTCATATGCCATCCACTAAGACAGCTCTCGAGATAATGAAAACACCATTAAATACAACACGAGTAACTAAAACAGAGAACTTCTTACGTCGGTACATGTGAAAGATTTGTGCGTGCATAATTTACGTATATCAGATTGGTGGTTCTTGAATGAAGATAAGTTCCCATGTCCCAACACTTAAGGATAACCTGGATCAAAATAATTTAAGATTTAGCGGTAACATTCACACGTTCCCGCTTTTCATTAATGAACATCAGTTTCTCCTGTTGTGCAAGAGTTTGCATGTTTCGAGACTGAAGGCTGACAAGTAATTCGAAATCTATGAGCTTTGATAGAAATTAATGTCATAATAACTTACAGTAAAAAGTTAGAAAAAGCTATATCTGTAACAGGCCTTGAAGGCCCATAGTGTTGTGAGACGTCGAGGCTCCCACATTTTCCCTTAATCGGCTCACAGATGGCGGTAGGGTTGTCAACCTTACGCGTCGGCCGCCCTTTAACACCTCGGAAAATTCCTGGTACTTATTTCTGTTAGAGACGGAGTCGACCCCAGAGCCATAGCGCGTCTGGGTTAGGCCTATTGGGGAAAAAAAAAATCATCTCACCGGGACTCGAACCCGCAACCTTCCGACTTGTAGCACAGTGTCCCCAATAACTTACCGTACATCTTAGAAATTTGAACACTGAAAATTTTTACCTTATTGACGTAAAAACATTTCCGCATATTAACAGAAACGTTAAGAAAGTCCAAGAATTACACTCATTGAAAATGACGTATTAAGATATCATGCGAAGTAATATACAACCGCATATAATATCCTGAGAAATGCTTTACGAATGTTCATAAAATCCCAGAAGATTTTTTTCAGCTTTCTTCAGTACAGCAATTCCACTGAATGGCTGTCGCACAGCGAATATAACTACCCTATATAATCACTAACACTTATAAAACCAACAGCCAACTATGAAGTGTACCCAGACATTAGTACCTCCCTTGTCAGATTAAAACTGTATTCCACCTTCTGTTTGCGCACAGCTGCAGTCAAGCCAGGACAGAGGGTGTGCGGTTTTTTTTCCGGCGCCAAAGACTGACATTAAACATAAACAGCATAACCAAAGAGAAGAAGGGTCTGAGCCAAGAAGCAGGCATTGCTAGGCAGTGTTAAGCGGCCTCCGTAGTCTAGGGGTAACGTTCCCACCTCATGCCTCAAAGTACGCGGGTTCAAACCCGGCGGAGGTCGTGGAATTTTTAAGGGCGGAAAATTTCAGGGAATTCAGATCCTCATGTCTCTATGAGACCTCTGAGCAAAATTAGGCAACACATATCCCGCCCAAGTAGTTTCCAATGCCTCTGGTAGATGAGGGAAATATCAGGTACCGAGGGCCGACCTCGTTGGTTGAACGGGGCTGATAGCACGCACCAGTACCGGTAGGGTATGGCGACAATAGAAATTAAAGGGGGACGCACAATGGACCAATAACTGGTCTAAGTGCATGGGGAAACCCACCCCCTCTAATAATAATAATAATAATAATAATAATAATAATAGGCAGTGTTACAATAAACAGTAACGCAACAATGGAACATGCCACGCCACGTAACCAATTGAAGTACCGCTGCGAGTGGTGTTTTCTAAGCAGTCTGAGTGGATAGCTACATATAACAGCAGAGAAATTGTGGGAAGTAGCGTGTACTGACAGAGGACTTGTGTGTAGTGTAAAAGGAGGAATTTTCAATACCGTGTATGCGCGAAATATATATAACAAAAAGCATTCACAAGAGAGCCATCTTCTCATCAGAAAGTTTGTTATGTAAGAACTATTACCTCAAGAGATCAATTTAAAAAGAATCTCTGGTCATGGACCTCAAGGGGCCTGGCGCCAAGACGAACTGACTGGCAGAAAACCGCCAGTTGTAAAGTAGTTCTGACTCTGGTGACACTTGCAGTTGAGGGAGAACATCCTGTGTGGAGGCGGGGTCGAATACCTCCACCATAGCCCTGCAGGTTGTAGGAGGCGACGAAAACGGAAGCTTCGAATCTAAGACAGTGAAATATGGTAACAAGATCCACTGAACTCGGACCCAAATATGAGTGCGCTGGAGAGGGCAAGCAGCTATTGTAAATGACAGACCCATCCACTCATCAGAGAGAGTGCCCAACATCAAGAAACCTGCAATTGTATGACAGTAATAATGATATGATCGTAAGCCCCAGATGGGTGCTTTATTCCTAGAGACTGGCTGACTGACCGCCAGTCGTAATATAAGACTCAGACTCAAGTTCTGATGGATGTCAGTCTATAAGGAACGATGCTCTGCCAAGAAGCGACGGCCGACTGTCTAGAAAAGACAGAGGCCACAACAGAGACCGTCCAGGAACCAATGAAAACCGAAATTAAGACCGACCTGGAAGAAATGACTACCGGTTTGGAGGAAAGTCCAAAAGGAAGAGGCCGTAGCGGAGGTTCAGGAAGTCCGTAACGAACAGGCTGCAGTGGAGACTATCTGAACACTGAAGGGCTGATCTGGGGACCACTTTTTCGGAATTTTCGCCCCTCACAAATCAGAAAAGAAAGTGACAATAGGCATGTAGGCTACTCAGAGTAATGCTACACGTAAAACGGAAGAGACAGCCATTGCTAGGAAATGGCACAATATGGAACACACCACATAACTAATGGCAGTACCACTACAAATTGTGTTGTCTGTGTGTTCCGCGCGGATATCTACTGCATGCAACAACAGAGGAATTGTACAAAGGGTTCTCTGTGGGTCCCTGCAGAGGCTGTATCTGGAGAACTGAGACACAGGCCAGTCAACTTACAGTCTTGAGCCTGCAGTTAGCACACAGTTGGGAGACAGATCCATCAGAGGTTGTCGCAGGCAGTCACCCATGGCGGAGAAGAGGGATACGAGGGAGTCCTCATCATTGTTAAGCTGTTGCGTAACTATGCTGAGTTTGTTGTGAGACAGCCACAAGCCAGCAAGCATAGAAATCGCTTGACTGTGGGTGCTGAGGAATCTACGGCATTACTGCACAACCAGTGATGGCACAGCAGACTGCAAACCTTAGTGCATGGTGTAGTGATTTGACAAGTATGTAGATCTGTGACATTATGAAATGTCACTGATGAAACTTGGAAAGAGTATAAAATGTGTATTAATGAGCCATAGTCACCATTCTTCTACAGGATGAATGACCTATGCAATGATCAAAATACATCTGATAATAGAAACTAAAAACTTTTACTTCACTATCAGTATTAAGGACAAAGTTTAGGAATTTCATTGAACCTCTGTTCCATAAATTTGGTAATTTAATGAAATAAAACGTTTCTACTGAGTGATACATCGTTCTATTTTTGTGTTAGTTCCATTTCTGTATTTACAAATTTGCTTAAGTAAGATTTGAGAGACAATTAACCTTTTAATGACAGCTACTGAATCTTAGAAAGAAAATCCTATGAAGCCTTTCCTACTGCAATGTGAGCATCATTCTCTTTATTAACAATAATTGTTAAAAAATAATATAGCAGTTGGATCCACTCAGCACCGCGGCCACTGATCGGCCTATTGTACCTGTCCCAGGTGATTATGATGATGGAGAATTTGGTGGAATGAAGATTGGCAGGGGAAATCGAAGTACTCGGAGAAAACCTACCCCAGTGCCACTTTGTCCACCACAAATCCCACTTGACCAGACCCGGGATCGAACCCAGGCCGCCGCGGTGGGAAGCCAGCAACTAACCTTGTGTAAAAGATAGTATAACATTAAAATCTTCCAAGAGATAGGATAGCAATGTGTGGACTTAATTAATTTGGATCAAGATAGGGACCAACGGTTGGCTTCTATAAACATGGTAATGTTCTGTCAGGTTTCATAAAAGGCACAGAATTTGACTAGCTGAATGACTATTAGTCTCTCAAGAAAGAATTCTTCCATTCAGTTGGGCATTGATCAGTTTGTTGGTTAGTGAATTAACTTATGTCACACCAAACTGTATTCCATTTTTAATTCTTCTTTTATAAGTTGCAGTTAGTTACTAATACACTGAAATAACATAAACATAGTTCAGTATTTGACAATTCCTGGACAGTGTTACTGCCCGCACAGTAACATGCATAGCAGTTTCAGTTCCATTTGGTATACCCGCTTTGTGACAAAAATTATGTTCATAATAGCAGTTTCAGTTCCATTTGGTTTACCCGCTTTGTAACAAAAATTATGTTCACATTGAAGTGCATGCCAAGTGCCATACTATCCCTGTTACTATAAAAATCAATTTTGACCACACAGAGTTATATTTTTAATTTTCTGTTACTCTCAAAAAGAAATTGTTATATCAAATGCATTGAATATAGTAGCACCTGAAACTTACGCTTACATAAAAACAAATACTTTAATCTAGTATACTGGCAATAAGATGAAGTATAACACTTTATTATACAAGCTGACTGCATGCAGACCAGACATTCAGGTTTGATTCCTGAGAGAACTGTCATGGTTTCTCCAGTATATAACTTCATCCACAGTGGCCTAATCAGTCTCTTATCTATTAAATACCAAGTATGATTCCATGAAGTAAAATGGCCAGGGCATGAAGCTGGCTGTTCATCTCTTTATTTACTGCTAAGATGTGCCTTCAATTCCACATTCCCTATGGTGCAGTGCTCTGGCACCAAGATACCCCTGCCTTTACATTTTTCCTTGAAATATGCTATACATAACCGAGGTTAAGATTGTGTGGAGCTATACTACCATTCCCCCATAAGTCTTCATGGTGTTGTGCCTACTAAAACATAGGCACAACTCTACCAGTTTCATAATAGGACAGAAATTTACCGGTATAATCAGAAGTTCCGAATTTTTTTTTAGAATTACTGTGATATATTTCTATGAGAAGAAGTGTATGTTCCATGCTAATTATATTTCTTGTGTTACAAATCTGATGCTGAGGACACCATCATTAAATTATTATTAGAACAGTTGATTGGAAAGACTTTTTCAATGTCTAGTGTCCATTACTGGGTCATAACAACATACAGTAATATACCATAATAAGAAGCACTATGTTTTTTACCTAATCTCTGGAGTGCTTCATATCTGAAATGCCAATTTTATATAAACAATAAAATTAAATAAAAAATATAAGAAATGCATAACACCCTGCAAAAACAGACATATTTAGTAATATAAAATAAGGAATCATAAAAAGTATTAAAATATGCAAAAAAAAACAAACAAATAATTGTACCTTGCAGTTCAATGGTTTATGATTCAAGAACTATACCGTCTACAAGAGACAAGAGCTTTAGTCGTGTGAAAAGGAAGAGTAAAGTAAAAATGCATTCCTGAATCTAGGAATTAACAAAATTCTATTTACTTTAATTTTTATCATCATTCCAGTACATTTAATATAATATAATTATTTTCATTCTTCATAGCACAGTACAGGCTACAGAAGAGTTGCAGGTACACCAGTAACAATTCTCCTTCCATCATTCATCTGTATGTTGTTTCATTGCTGCTACAGCTCTAGCTTTTTATGTTTGATCTTTGACCAAACTTGTGCTCCTAGGCCACGCCATAGCTCAAGAGGTTAGTCGCTGGCTTCCCACCGTGGAGGCCCGGGTTCGATCCCGGGGTCTAGTCAAGTGGGATTTGTGGTAGACAAAGTGGTGCTGGGGCGGGTTTTCTCAGAGTACTTCGGGGCAGGCTACAATAGACCAATCAGTGACCGCCATGCCAAGTGGACCCACTTGAACTCCACCCCACACTAAGAGAATTAAAAAATTTGTCCACCTGGCAAAGGTGGCAGGAATCCACAATTAAACTGAGCACACATATGGCAGGATTTTTTTTGTTGTCACTGATTAAGATTCCTAGGTGAGAGAAGGCATGCAGCAAACTATATCAAACCAATTTCTAACCCAAGACTTGAACAAGGGCAGCCAACACCATACCCCTAGATCACTATGCCCCACACATGAAACATACTAATAACAGCAGGAACAAGGGCTTGAACTGCCCTGCATCATTAAAGAGAAACCAACCTGTGTACATGTACATAAAGGTAACCACCTGATATAGTAACATACTGGAGACTGGCAAGGATAGTGCAGCATAAGAGTTGCTTCACAAAGGAACGAACATACAACTGCTGCACACCAGTTATTACTAGAAAGTCTGTATATATGCAACAGATGTCGAATCAAGGAAATTTATTTCGTTGTTGTCAGGTTATTCTGAAAGAGTGATACTTTATTGTAAAATTAATATATAACTCTAAATTATATGTCTAATAAACTTTTCACTTATGATCTATACATATAACTTTTCCCCAGCTGTTATAAATAAAAGTATATTGATTTTTCTGAGGGAGATACCAAAACGGCTCTTTTCGAATGCAAAGCATATTATTCAAAGTGGACTAGAAATGGTACATGAGTGACTCTCTTCTTTCATTTCATTCCAACAGGATTTGGTCATCAGGTTGTTTTGGTTCTATTAATACCAGTATATTCATAGAAATATCCATTAATGTAGCTTTACTACTCTTTCATTCCATATTCCGTATTGAGGGGGTGGGTTTCCCCATGCACTTAGACCGGTTACTGGTCCATTGTGCGTCCCCCTTTAATTTCTAGTGTCTCCATACCCTACCAGTACTGGTGCTTACTATCAGTCCGTTTCTGCCAATGAGGTTCCAACCTCTTATTGGCAGTGGTATCTAATAGTTAGTCCCTTTCTGTCAGCGAGGTCATCCCTCCTCTGGCAGGGGTTCCTAGTCCCTTTCTGCCAGCAAGGTTTCTACCCTCTACTTGTCAGTGGTATCTAATACTTTAGTCCCTTTCTGTCAGAGAGGTCCCCCCTCCTCTGGCAGTGGTACCTGATACTTGCCCCACCTACCAGAGGAATTGGAAACTAGTTGGGCAGGAAACTTGGCCTAATTTTGCTCAGAGGTCTCCTAGAGATATGAGGTTCTTTTACATGCCGTAAATCTACGACACGGGACCCACGGCTTAAAGTTCCTCCCGGAGGACTTGTTCCCTGAATTTTTCCGCCCTTAAAAATTCCACGACCTCCGCCAGGTTTTTGAACCTGCGTACCTTGAGTCATGAGGTGGGAACATTACCCCTAGACTATGGAGGCTGCTACTACTCTTTCATAGGAATTAAATTAATTATACTTTTGGTTTCCCTCAAGGAATGGAAGATTAGATTTTTGGCAGTGATGGCAATAGATGGCGGTGCAGTTGTTGTGTACAATGTACCTGATGCAAATTTATGATGGCTGCTATATTACAGTTAACATTTTGCAACCAAGGCAAAATTACTACACACCAGAAAAGCAGTGAAGAGCCAAAATTTAAATCTGTTGGGAAAAGTTCATGTCCGTTACCCTTCATGATAACTATTAAGTGAACACATACACATGCAGAGCAAATACTGACATTATGCTTGCCTCTTACTGGCAAGCAGACATGCAAGCTCCAAGAAGCATGTGAGGCAGCATGAAATAAGTAAATTTATCATACTATGTACAGTGGTGTCATTAAGATAGTCAATTCTGGATAACTGCTAACAGATAGCAATCATAATTTTGAAAATCTTTGACAAAAATGTCTGTTTTTTGTGAACTGGGTTTCTATTTGTCACACTCCTGTACCTTGTCTTTGCTTATGGTCACTCCACAGACACTGAAACGAAGTGTAGCTCAAAGGGGTTAATTACATGGACAGTAATTTGTTAAGTGTCCCTGCCATCACTCTGTTCAACATTATTGTCCAGTGGCACTCTGCATCACTCAAAGTACTCTACTGATGCAATACATTTCTTCCAATTCTCCAGTCAAGTGTCAAATGAATGCTGAAAACTTCAATTTTGTATATTTCAGACTGTGTCACAGTTGTACCTCCTTGAAGAGTTTATGCCATTTAAAAATTTCTCTTCTATTCACTCTCCTCTCCTTGAGTTTGGAACTTCCTTTGAAAATAAGAGCAGCATTTAAAGCTGCATAATGTTACTTCAGCTTACAAGTCCTTGAATTCCTAAATCACTGTATTAAGGTAAGAGAATCACTTGGGATGAACACAGAAAGCATAACCTATGCAAAACATATATAGTACAAAACTGAATGAGCATAACTACCTTTTACTTATTTTAATGTTGAGATGCATACAGTTGTAATACATAACGTTATTTATCATAATTTATCATCTACAGTCAATTAACAGATATCTCTTAAGATGGTATCATAAATGTCGAAACATATCAGATGCACAGACAATCTAATTGTGTTGTAATTGATTGTATATGATAAATGATAACGAATAACTTGTACTTGTTTAAATACACCATTGATTATTCAGTGAAGTGAGATGTTGGAGTTCTTTGATGGTGGTTAAGCAATGACTGAGGTACAACTTCAGTACACAAATCATATGAACAGCTCCAGCATCTGTCCAACAGCATAAATTTGTATTTAATTTTCACTTGTTTATCATCCATCATGGAACAATATCAAAATTTTAAAGTCCTTTTAGAATTTGTCACTGCAACAATATCAAGATTTTAAAATTCACTCAATTTAAAATCTTGATATTGTTACATTGTGGATGGTAAACAACTGAAAATAAGTTCTAATACCAACTGCAGCAGGATGCTAAGATACAACATATGAAGTGTAAATCAAAGTAATTACTATAGGATTCTGACGATGGTGTATAACACACTGATATGTTGGGTTTTTGGACTTATCCATTGTCCTGGTTTTTAAGATAACAAATAAAAACACGACGTTTCGGAAACTGGATCTGTCTCCATCCTCATCATCATCATCATCAGTGATCTGTCAGACGACAGGTCCACAGTCTCTTCCTAAACAGTTTCTCCACTNTCTCCAGTCTCTCAATTGGTGCTCCTCGAACACAAGTCATATGTTGATAAAGTGCCACATAATGAGCCTCACTTTATATGCTAAGGCAGGATAATGTAACAAACTAAATTACTAACTTAAATTCATTGACAGGATCAACCATGAGAAAATGATAGTCACTCAAATGGCCAGGAAATCCCCAGTATTTTACTGACCTATCATGGTTTACTATTTGTTTTTGCTGCAGTTTCCCACTGGATTCTACCCTGATCTAGTTTAATCCAATCAAGGCCGTCAAAACTTGTGTCATTAATATACATTTCAACATTATCCTCCTAAGTGAGATATTCCCATCAGGTATTTAATTCAAATTTTATATACAAGGGTTGGAACTTTAATAGTAACAACACTGCCGTAGAGACGCCATGCAACGGAACGAAATAATGTCGCACACATTAGTTACATATCTACTTCAACTCAGAGCAAATGGACTCTACCTTCCCACATCACACGCATGTACAGAGACGAGAAGAACAGAGTCTCGTGTTAGCTGGCGGTCTAATGTAGTGTTGTCACGATGTTTTCGAAACAGGAACAACGGAGTTGGATGAAGATTGAATGTGCCAGAGGCCATACACCACAACAGTGTCATCAAGGTCTTCAAGAGGCTTGTGGGGAATATGCATTGCCTTACAGAACAGTGGCAAGGTGGGTAAAAGCCTTCAACAAGGGACGCCAAAATGTGGCAGACATGCGACGGCCAGGTCATCCTAGTGTCAGTGAAGAAGTGTTATGCTCTTTCCACGTTACTGGAGAGTGATCGACGCCATAAGATTCGTTAGCTGGCTCTTGAGACAGGATTAGCGCATATGACTGTGCTTCCCATTCTGAAGGAACACCNCTGGATGAGACATGGGCCAAATCATACGAGCCACAAATGAAACGCCAATCAAACGAATGGCGTCATTACAGGTCACCACGAAAATCAAAAGCTCGTCAGAACCCCAGCAATGTGAAAGTTATGGTGATTCTCGTGTAAGACTGTGATGGTGCTATCCTAACACATACTGTTCTTCGACAGCAGACCGTCAGTGCTCAGTATTACTTTCCATTTTTGGAACACAACCTGCAACCAGCTTTGAGAAAGAAGCAGCGACACTTTCTGCAGAACCCACCCATCAATTTGCAGGACAACGCTCGGCCGCATGCAGCGCAAGCTGTGGCTGATTTGTTCGATCAATGGAGCTGGGAAGTGCTGTACCATCCCCCATACTCCCCGGACTTAAGCCCTTGTGACTTCGACTTGATTCCTAAGATTAAGGAACCACTTCATGGCATTTGCTTCAGAACTGTTTCAGAGAGTCTTCAGGCAGTAGACCACTCCATTCGAACTATCAACACAACAGGCGCTGCTAAAGGTATCCTATGACTTCCACATCACTGGCAACAGGTTGTACACAATGCTGGTGACTACACTGAAGGACAATAGAACTTCGAAACATGCATCTATTTTGTATCAGTTGTAAATAAATAGTTGCCACTATTAAAGTTCCAACTCTCGTACATTTCTCATTGTCCCCACACAATCTAAATGGCCCACCCATCTTACTGCCTTGGTTTTATCACCAGTGAACAAGAAGTACAAATTATGATGCTCCTCATAATGTAATTTTCTTCATTCTCCTATTACTACCTCTCTTTTAGTTCCAAACGTTCTCAAGAGCACCTCATTCTCAAACACAGAACGTAAAATGCTACCCACAATTTGACTGGAAAGAACGAGGGAAATCACTAAAATATTTCAGAGTAGCTGGAAATCCTGCTAAGTTGGAAACGGGAATTTATTTTTTTTACCTTCAAAATTTGTATATCTTTAGGGCCTAATTTCTTACTTAACAACAGTCATTTCCCCACAGAATAACCAAAACAAGAAAATATTACAAATTTCAGGTAAAACTCAAACTTCCTATTGCAGACTTCCAGTCTACTAAATACTTTGCTGTTAATGTCTTATTTAGATATTTAGATTTATAATCAAACAATATAAATAAATTTACCTCAAGGACTAGCAAGCTGGACTTGTGGGCGGAAGGTCATACGTTCAGAATGCAGTTCAGTCATAACTTATTGCTTGCAACTTTAAATATTCAAACTATGGTTCAAACATCAGAAGTGTCACAACCCAGAAAGTCTCAATCTGAGCAATCACCAGCATGAAAACTTCGAAAACTTGTATAATTTTAAATATGTTACAGATTATTCTAAATTGTCAACCACCATCAGAACCACTAATACTGTCACGTGTTTTGGGGTGGTACACGTGATGAGAACGACGGGTTCTACTTCGGATGATTTATTAACACCTTGGTTACACTCTCTCTCTCTTAATTACACTTAAACTACAGTGCTATTGCTGATTTACATATACCTCATAATTGGCTGTTGCACCCATACACCAGTCCTCTCCTGGTAATAGTATATCTCATCACCAACTATAACAGTCTCACTGGATCACACCCTCCCAGTATCACACATAAAACACAGCCTTCAACTAGCACTTTAAATCTTCACAAGTCTTTTATGAACTTCCCGCTGCTGTCTCTCTTACTGTTACTGAAACACAATCAAAGACTCTGAAAACCATGAGGGGCTCATGATCAGATACCGACCATACTATTTCACAGTTACAGTATTGTTTTCATTTTTTGTCTGGGAGTGCCCTCTCTGATGTGAGGATGGGTCTGTCGCTTGTAAATGATGCTGGCCCTTGCTAGTGCAGTCTTTCTCTGGTCCAAGTTCTTTGGGACTCACAACCATATTTTACTGTCTCAGATTTGAGACTTCCCTTTTTGTCGCCTCCTATGATTCACAGGGTCATGGTGGAGGTATTCAACCCCACCTCAACATGGATTACTGCCTTGGTCAATCCTGGAATCTCGTTATACAGCCTCCGCACTGACCACAGAAGACAAGTCACGTGATAGTACTGTTGCAGTGTGATGTCATTGCGCCTGCATAGAAGTCTGTTTACTGAGCAGTTGCCTAGAAGAAGGTTGCATAACCTCGCTGTTCCGTTGTTGCAAGTATATCGTGTGTTTACCAGTCCATTTACCTGGCAATGCTCTGGCTATCCAGGTTACAATATTAAAGTGAAAATCGCCGTAAAACTGTCAGTACCAAATGTAACAGAAATTCTTCAAATAGGTTTAGAGACAAATGAACTGATGGACGAATAAACATGCCACTTATTATGCTTTTATTTTATGCACTCCATGCAAGGAATTCATAACAACAGCTTACACTCACCCAGTACTTGATGGGTTCTCTTTGTGTCACATCCTCACCCCAGCCAATGATACGCACTGAATGGTAGCCACTTACGGATTGAGGTCCATAATCTGAGCGATGATACACTCCACCCCGATATAAGAAAAAGTCCTGATACACCTTCATGGTAGCTGTAACAATGTATGTCATGTGAGAAAAAGCACTGAAAATAACCTTTATATGGAACCTACACTTAAGGATAAGAATATTGATAAAATACACAGTAAAAATTAAATGACACTTTTCACAAGCATGAACAAATTTAAGAGGAAGATGTAAACTAAATATTTATTCTGTAAATGGAAAGACAAAGAAAATGTACTTCCTAAGTACTGCACGAAAAGTGGTTCAAGAAAAGTTGCAGACTATAATGAAATATACTGCCTGCTGAACCAATCCCTTTTTTGTATGATGCCTTTGAGAAATGTGGTTGAGTTTAAGGTTCCTGCAGAGCAGGTGTAATACTAAACTGGTATGGAACACAGTAATTCATATACACGTGGGTTGACTGATGGATGAGAAATTTGTTAACTATGGGTTAATTTTATGTGTTTCATATAAAGAAAGCACAAGAAGCTGATTACATGCAAAAATGTTGTCAGTTTCTGATAAGAATGCTTCTAAATGTTGTACTGTACCCTGAACTGGTCCAGACTCCATAATTTCATACATGATATCCTGCTCGGAGCCAAGGCGATATGCTGGACCCATATGATAGAGTTCAGTACGTAGAACTGTCTGGGGATGGGCTGGAGGCTTGCAGCGAGCTGTAAGAAGGTTTGACCGCTTAGGCAGTCGACACCTTTCCAAGAACCCTGATGTTGCTGTATATGGATAGCAAGGTTCATCTACCACACTGTAAAAGCATCAGATGCACGTGTCACAGAAACAAAATTCTCATGTAGAAGGAAATGAGGTGGTAGTCCAAGATATGACCATGTTTGAGCATTACGCATGCAATCAACACCTATCCAAGTTCCTGCTGTGCAGGGATAACATAATTCATTGAATTCACTGTAATAATATCATGTGCAGAATCTTTTCAAGATGTCTGAATGGTTCCTTGATCAGTCATAGTTTCAGTTGAAATTCACTTCCATTACATAACTGTACATTAACACACTGATTTGCAACTAAGATTTATTTTTATTTACATTTTTATTGCTAAGTATAGACACTGGAAATATGTTTTCATAGATTTCATTCTGCTATAAAATTTACTCCAACACTAGAATTCTGATATTAGTATTTAACTGTTATCCATTACAAGTGTTACGAGTACAGATAATATATATTTTTAAAAATGATTGGGAATAAAATATTGCGCAAAACCCCACATGCCAAATTCATTTGCCACCGCAAACCTCTTAAAAAGTTACTTTATCATGCCAGTGTTGTAATCATTTCTTATTGCTATCATCACTGCTTCAGCAGTGGCATTATCACTGTATCTTATTATCGTATCTTATTATCATTTACACAACATGAAACAAAAAGCAATTTTATTCAGCATCCTTCAGACATCTACAGAATTAGTTCCATACATACAACCAGTTAGCAACACCATGTCAATTTAGAATATATTAATTTTTTTAAAGGCACTGCAAACTGTTTATCACTATGTACTTCACCTATCATGGGAATGCAGGTATGTCATTTTCAGGTAGTGATGTAGACCGTTAGATCACCATTAAAATGTTCCTTGTCACTATTCTAAACATACTTTGCGTGTTCATAAATTCAAACATACTTACACAGTGTTCTCACTTGTTAGTGACTAGACACAGGGTTTGAATTGGTAATTGGATTTATTGGACTCTTAAATCATAACTACAAGTAATTATAACTCTCTCATTAATTCACGCCATCTACTTCTCACTAGGAGTTGAGATAACCCAGTCAGTATAGCAATGGGCTATAGGCTGGATGGTCTGGTTTCAGTGCCCGGCAGTGCATGATTTGTCTCTTCTCTATAGCATCTAGACAGGCAGGGGAGTGAAGCTGACCACTCACTTCCATTTAGTGTTGAGGTCAAGAAAGGTTGAGCTATGCCTCCACTCCCCCATATATCTTCATGGCATGGTGCTTAACTAATTATGCACAGGGACATTACCTTTTACTTAATTCTTACTACAGTACACACTAACCTTCTGTTTTCACCAGCTGTTCCCCGGTAACAGCCCTCAACACATCGGCGTGTAAACTGGTAAAATTTGGATTTGCATGCATTGACAAAAGTGCAGGTGTTCCCACTATCAATATCGAAAAACCTGATAATGACCATATGGGTCAAAACATGTAGTGCACCTGTGATTTAAAATTCAAAGTGAATTTTAAGGATTTAAGTTGTATGTGAGATGGCGAAATAAGAAGTGAAAACAAGTAACATGCAGCAGGATGTGCAGTGCAACTTTATGCACCGACACTTCCATGTTCACACCCTTTTGGCTGGCAACTGCCTCATAACTCTCTCTCAATTGCAACTCACTGTCTCCTAGCCATGACTTGCTCCTGCCCCAGCATGCGGACTGTTTGGCCTTCTCCGGCACACTGAGTGCATAATGAGGAGGCACGAGTGATGAAACCATTGTCACCTTATCCCTCTCTTCTAGTCGTTTCTTCAGTCTTGGTCGATCTTTCCCTGGAAAGTGTCTGTGGGGGTACCACCATCTGCAGTTCCTCCTAATGGCTGAAAGTACTCTGCAGTTCCTCCTAACTGCCGAAAGTACCCCTGTGAGCACCCCAATTCTATATGCACAGGCTGCTGCTGCCTTTCGGTGTCCTAAGTCATCTCTTCCTGCTGGTTCCCGGTCGTTCCTCCAGAGCCAGTTGTCATCTTTGTCCAATTCATAGGGGCAATCTCTTCATAGGTGGAGGGTGCTCCCACAACACCAACTCATGTCATGAGCATCTTTTCCCAGGTTCAGGCTGCAATATCACCTGTTTCTGGCATAAGGGCCTCAGTGAAGGCATTGATGAGTGTTTTCTTGCATGCCAAAACTAGATAGCAACTCCTTCTTGCTCCGTTACTCCAACGGTGAATGCATGCCATAGTCACGGTAAGCCAAGTGGTCCATGGAGGCGGCGAACTCCTTCTGGGATTACCATACGCTCAGGGTCTTTCTCTTTGACTAAGTGTGGAATGCTTCTGTCCTGGTGGTAGTCACCATGGAGATTCTCATGACCTCTTCATATGTCACCGCGCTAGAGGCGCCATGTAGAATGTGTGCTGTGGGTTCACACAAGGCGGCGATCAGGTATGCAGCCTTATCACAGAACATTCAGTCGTGTCGTGTTCAGCAGTCAAACTGCCACTGGAACAAGGCCCATGAGGTCAACCCGTCTAATTTAGGTGGCTGCGCCAAGCCTGTGCCAATTCCTGTTCTCCTGCCAGATCCATGGTCAGCTCAAACTTTAATAGTGAAATGCTCGCCTGCCACAAGCGGGCGGCCTGAGCTTCAACTTTCTACTTCTTTCAGCTGCGTTTGGATCTTGCACTGTGCGGTTTCTATCTCAATCTATAATCCTTTGGTCCTGACGTCGAGCTCCTTGTGAAGGTCCTTCCTCCGATCCACTACAGCCTGGTGAAGATCCTTCTCTGAGTCCTCCATCTTCACGCAGAGGCTTCAGGCCCACTTATTGAGTGAGACCAGTAACTCCAGCTGTGTTATAGATATCCTCACATTCAGTTTCCATTCGATTTGTGATGGTCTCTTATAGCTCAGACAGGATGGAATTTATCGCAGTCTTCACTTCATGTCTAGCTTTCATCTCCTGCTAGTTAGCCTCTATCTTTCCTTGAATGGCCTTCTACTTTTCCTGACTGACCTCCATCTTTTCTCTAATGCCTTTCACTTCTACTTCCACGGCCAGCAGGCATTCTAGAATTTGTTTCATTTCTGTAGTATGATGATATGGCTATGCAATGCAGTCTTCAGGCCAATAATTCATTTCATCCAACTTCTGACACCAGTAATACTTACTTCAATTGAGTGCCTACTGTTCTATAGAAGGCCTTTGCTGTTAGATTTAGGCAGTCTGTATGCACACATCTTGCACATAATTTAGAAAACTCTGTTCTACTAACCCAAACTTGCGAAGAAAGAGCCATGCACGATCCAAATGGCCACCCTGGCATGCCCTCTGCCCACGATTATTGCAAGATAGTAGATGCTGTGCTGACAGCTGCACCTTCTCAAGCCCTCGAGACATGACAGCGAAACGATCAGATGCTACAGATGCTGTAGACAGTGCCCACGATGATCCACACCACCCCTGATCCCGGACTCCTTCTATTAACCCAGGCCACTTGTTGCGAGCATCAAAACTGCGTGGTATACGCCAGGGGTCATATACTGGTGTCACAGGACGCATCCTCATGACCTGCACACACAAATAACATTATATTCATACCTTGAATTTGCCAATAGCTTTTCAGATGATATAAGTTTTTGACACAGTTTATGTATTCTCTGTATGAATGCATAAATTGAACTTGCGAGGCAAAGAAGATGAGGGGACATCATTAAGATGTATTT
>NW_019731977.1:171803-180993 GCF_002891405.2 Cryptotermes secundus
AAGGGCCACAACTCTGAGAAGGAATAAATAAACACAAACCACAAACGCACATATCAAGTTTAGACGAATTATATTATTGAACACTTGTTTAGCCACTTCTTGATACAACTTCGAATCAGTAACTTTTATGTCTAACTGCTTCGGAGCCAGGTGTGTGACTTTTTTACGTCTGATTCTAACAAGTCCCTCTTTCCAACTGACACTAAAACATGATGCTTCCTTGGACATTCAATTCCTGGCTTTCACAAGCGTCACTGCCCTGTCACGCCCTTAAATTTTAGTGATTGGCTATATTTGAAAAATAGGAGTATCTTAATTACATATTCCTCCACTCCATTTAAAGCTTACTAGAGTTTAAGGATTTTTGACTCCAACATATTTCTGTCAGAATTTGACAAATGCTTAAGCGTCGCTTGGGCCCTAAAAACCTCACTCTTTTTAAGTTATGGCATGCACAAACTGCCAAGTATTGGATTGACAAGATTTCTTTAGCCATTCTCCAACGCAACTTTCCTCTAATAAACCTTTGACGGTTGTCTTCCTGTTTCTTGTTGTAAGCTTGGGAAGACGCTAACTCTTACATACAAGAATTGACCTATGTCTCACTACCCTTGTTCATTGCATTTCATTTTGAACAATTAAGCTCTCAAATTAATAAAGTTGATTACATTAAAATAAGTTGCGTAGCAGTGGGACGGTTACAGAAGAAATGTTCAGAAATCAGAAAGAAGACTGTTAGATCAGCTGTGAGAATTTGAATACTTCTCTGATGCCTAAACTACAGTATATGATGTACAGAAGACTGATAATTTCACACTCCTGGGTCCCTGTTAAGCATCATCACAGCCTCATGGCTACATGCCAAGAAGTCTGTCCTTCATAATTATTATGATCTTACTTTCATGATGATAATTAATAGGCCATGAGATCTAGGGCTGTACAATTTATATAGAGACAGTCTGTCTGTCCTAGATGTGAGCCAGTGAGGACTTGCTGTTCTCTATATAATCCAAAATTTTGGCAAAGCCAATTGCTCTGTTTGCCATCAGCTTTCACGCTGGTTTCTTGCTTGGCTTATCCTTTGACTCTGAAAATGGAAGCAGCGCGTCCCTCCAAAACGTCGATTAACTTTCAATGGACTATGCGGGGTTATATACCAGGAGACAGATCTCTTCATTTCGTGACACTTTCAATAGCAAATCTATAGCGTCAGAGACCAGATCACTGATGAACTGGAAAGGACTTCATAGGACATCATGTACTAATCACCTGCTATTTGCCTAGGACTGAGGAAAACCACATTATACATTTACACTTGATACTCATATAAGACCAAATTGGTCTGAATAAACTTAAGTCCAAAGGAATCATACCACTTTCTGAGGCTGCAGCGTTCCCAGCCTGAGCGAGATGCCTTCATCCAGTCGTCGCCCCCAGAATATGGAGTAGTTACTTGCTCGCCAGTTGAAATGGTGTCCACCTGAGTTGATCCTTAATATGATCTCTGGCTCCACAAGGCATTCATTCTGTTCACACAGCAGCTCCACCTTGTTGCCTGCTTGCTGGCATTTGCTACAGAAGACAATCACGTTGTATTCCAGTTTCCCTTGAACTGTTAGTAATTCTTCACATAGACAAGAAACTGTTTATTTTGAAATATCCAAGTTCATCACTGTTTTCACAAGAGTTCACCAATGGACTCTATCTTAAGCAATTCAGTTTGCATATATCTACACATAAGGTAGGGTTAATTAATTATAAGCCACATCATGAAGACGTATGGTGGAGTGGAGATACAGCCCCACAATTCTTAAATTATATGCCACATTGTAAAAAAACATATGGTGGAAGAGAGATGAGCCCACCATTCTTTTCTTCAGCATTCACATCACATTCCATCTGCAGGTGTATTTCTCATCTCTTCCCTTCCCTTAACGTTTTCCAACTACTATATCATTAGTCACACTACTTCATTTACTACATTTCTGTCCATGCAAATATGAATTCTCACACACCTTACTGCGAGTAGACACAATGATATTCTTCCATTACAACTGAAAAATATTTATGATGCTGAGTATTTTCTTGATTATTTTCTTAGTTGATTCTGATAAAAAGCATTCTGACTAACAAATTATTGGGAAGAATATTTATACACTGGAAATAGAGCTACATGTGAATCCATTTAAAAAACGATACGAGATGTCCCCATCACCCATGCCTACAGCTTTGGAAATACAACTAATATGATTCAGTTAAAAATGTTTCAAGCAGCTGTTTAAATTATGAGAGACTTGATGTTCTGTCAGTGGAGCTATTATGCTTGATAGATAGGTACCAACGTTTTCATGGAACCTGCTGACTCCACCACCTCTCAGGAGGAGGGTGCTGGTCCCTCAGAAACTCTAGCTTGTACCAAGCAGTATGACATCACATCCTAAACGGTCAATCCTCAATATTCATATTTTACCAACTTCATTGTTGTCATTTTAATTATCAGAACAAAAAAATATTAATAAATATATCATAAAACTGGATAACACTGACCAATAAAACTTAGAAATATGTACATGTGTGAATGACATGAGAACTCTGCCACATCTGTACTTCTGGAGTGCATTTTTGTAAATTGTAATAAATTATTAACACAGCATTCACAGCAACTACTGTATGTAGAATGCTTGGCCTCATAATATTGAAAAATCAGGTGTATAGAATGAAGATACGAATAATATAGAACCTGCAAATCTGAAAGAATAACACTTGCCTATGGAAATAAACCCGTTAATGATACATCAGTTTTTAAGAATTTGTAGCATGAACTTCACACATCGTATATACAGTGTCACTACTAAGGATATGCTTCATTTAAACACTGGAAGGGGAAAAGGCACTTCTTGCTAGTATTTACCTAAAACACAAGGCAAAGCAAATTTATGCCCCCATGCAAATGTCATCTGTGCAGATTGTGTGCCAGTGTTACATCAGTGTTTGAAATGCATACATGAATATGAGGAGCAATGAGTTATAAACAACTGTAAGGAACCCATTTTGAAACTTAATGTATTTTAAAAATAAAGTATGGGTATCCCCTGCACTCTACTCATTATACCGAAGTATGAGGCTGCTTACTGTTACTCACCATAGGTTGCAGTTAATCTTCACAGTTTCACCAAATTGGTAATACAGGCCATTGTGGTAACAACCTGGACAAATGACAAAATATTTATGGTAAAAATGCAGTTCTCACAAAATAAAATTAAGAGCACAAAGTGGTGTAGCATTGCTAATCAACAAGGGAAAGTGATGGATGTGCTCGAAACAGTGAGAAGTATTCACTGATATTGAGTTCACTGTTTTTGATTTAGGTAAAGAGGGACAGAATTGCAAAAAATAAAAATAATAAATAAATAAAAAGTCTTCAATGATAATGATATTTTCAGTACAAGATTCCTCTCTTTCGGTCCAATAATTTATAAGCTTCACTTCTCTTTTCCATTTTTTGCCACCATAGCCTAATTAAGGACATGATAGAGGTTTTCTAAATCATTACTAAAACAAGTAATAACATCAGCACTTTTTGACACAAACATTTTACTGGCACTGCATGCAGAGTTTTAACATCAAAGCTGAAATATAAAATATACCAGCAGATATGTAACTTATATCACTGGCAAGTTTTCCAGTACATACTGACTGCTGACATGCACATAGCTGAATAAAGCCAGCGAACTATACCGACCGAGGGACCGCCGCTTGTCAGTGAAATTGGTGCCAACTTTTGCAGAAAGAGGATGTCACGTTGTCAGCGCAACAGATCCCCATGGCCGTTAATCTCGGTTTTCTAGACCAGAGCCACCATTTCACTGAAAAGCTCCTCGATTATCCTCATGAGGCTGAGTGGACCTAGTTCCAGACCCACTACTTCTCAGAAAATCTTGTAGCGCCGGGAATCGAACCCAGAACCTCTGGATCTGTAGGCATGAACTCTGACCACCAAGTAACAGTACTGTTAGGACAGTAGAATTTGGAGGACTAAGATGGACCAGACACATAAACAAGATGGTAGGAGGCAGGAAATGAATACTGAATTGTGGTGGGGAAACCTCTTGCAAAATGGAGACTTTGAAACCAAGAAGGACACAGAAAGACATCATTAAGATGAATCCCAGGGATATATGTTGAAAGGTTGGAAATGTAGATTCAGGTCTAATGGTGAAGTATGGTGTTGACAGTGTTGAAGTATGGGTTATGTTACCACACAGTGAGTGAATGAGAGAGAGTGAGTGAGTTTAAGTTTGTTTGGAAGGGTTCCATGGTTAAAGGTTCAGACCATTATAAGCCTCTGCCATTGCTCAAAGACACAGTAGGATACAGAGAAACATCCATGCTCTAAGTGGGAGGGAAACCCATGTTCCCAGGGTTACCCTGGCTAAAATCACACAGTATTTTATACTATGGCCACTGGGGCGTGCAGAATATCAGTAAATGAAAGTACTTACTTCCTATTTCCAAAGGAGGCTGCAAGCCCAAACAGAAGCTCATGAAGTCTGGGCAACAATCTATAGAGCGTGTCTCATTACAGAAGTCATCGCAGTAACACAGCGTACCCAGGACAGGGACTGAACATTCATCAACTCGTCCATAACAGCAGCCACCCCGTCTAGTTGCACAGTATGGACCTGGAAGGTCTGAATAGTTATCACCCTCACTTACTGATGCCAATGGCAGCAGCACAGCGGCGACTGCTATCATCCATTGTCCATTCCACATTCTGTAAACAGATCACCCCAAGTGATTCAAATAGTCATAACAAGTATGACTTTTGGCTAAAAGGAATTCGGGCTCACTGATCTTTGTAACATTTTTTTTTTCTTACGTATTGCTAGTGGGATGGGACTAAGTCCCTTGTACTGCGGCCACTTCTGGCCTATTTTACCAGCCCCAGATGATAGGTGAGGGTGATTGTGGAGCAACTGGTGGAATGAAGATTGGCAGGGGAAACCGAAGTGCTTGGAGAAAACCTACCCCAGCGCCACTTTGTCCACCACAAATCCCACTTGACCAGACCCGGGCTCGAACCCGGGCCGGCGCGATGGGAAGCCAGCGACTAACCGCTTGAGCTATGGCGCGGCCATCTTCATAACATAATTTCGTCATTATTCATTTCAGTGCCCTTCCAGTTGCGGGTCCAAATCATAAATACCCAACTAATGTCTTTGTGCAGGTGTTCCTAAAGGATTTCGTCGTTCAACTGTTTAACAAATTTCCTGTTATTCAGGAACTCGAATATTCGTCACAATTATGATAATGTAATTATCATTAAATAACATCCTGAGCCAGTTCAATCCAGCTGACATCCCATCTCCAAGGTCCAGTTTATATTACATTCGCATCTACATCCAAGAGCCGATTACAGTGGCCCCCCGGTCTAAGGCAGGAACTGACTTCTCTCGCTTAAACGCTGGGATCGAGGGTTCGAATCCCACTCAAGGCATGGATGTCGGTATTTCGTAGACGACATACGCGGAGGCGCAACTGAACTCATATGTAAGCGCGCGCGCGGGCGCGCGCACGCACACACACACACACACACATATATATATATATACTGTTCTTGTGTAATGCCCGCAATTCCTTTCCTGTCCACGAAATAGAGCTTTCTAGTTATTTCACTAAGGAATATCTCCGAAGTTATTCGGTTACGATGAACTGTTTATAATCAGTCTCGTCTGCCTGATCCATTTACAGGTTTTATGACCGGCCTTTCCGCCGTTTCTTGTATCTTCCCACCTTTCTCTCCTGTTGATTTTTAAATGGAATTCGATTTAAATTAAACCTTGAAACATGTTCAATCAACTGGTTCCGTAGCTGTTAATAGGCAATACTGAAATTATAAGACTATACCAGGGGTGAGAAACTACTTTTGTTGGGGGTCGGTATCATCAATTTGGGTAAGCTTTATGGACCATATATTTTTACAGATGCACAAACCGAAAATATTCGATCTATGTTTCCCATATGAATACGGAGGCAATTAAGAGTACATAATTAAAATGCCATTAAGAATATAAAAAAAATGAAATATCAAAAAGTGATCTTTGCCTTAATATTATTTTAATCTTATGACTAATTAAATGATATCGGCCGCCTCTGTGGTCTAGTGGTCAGAGTTCCTGGCTACATATCCAGAGGTCCCGGGTTCGATTCCCGTCAATATAATATTTTCTGAGAAGTAGTGGGTCTGGAACGGGATCCACTCAGCCTCGTCAGGATAANGCTATTTGAAGGAAATTGCGGCTCCGGTCTAGAAAACCGAAATTAACGGCCGAGGGGATTCTTTGTGCTGACCACGTGACACCCCTCTATCCGCTAAAGTTGGCACAAACTTCGCCGACAACAGGCGGTCGCTCGGACGGTATAGTTCGCCTGCGGACTACAGGCCACGGAATTTGATATATATAATACATAGATGCAAAAAAAATACGCAGTATTCATGTGGTTTGATGAAATCTTAGTATGTTGACTTCATCAGGTGTGAAAATTTCCCAGTTCAGTTATTATAAAATCTGCATTCCTCAATCCCAGATTAAATTACAAGCATAGCGGCCGGAAACTCGCTTTTTTGTCACTCTCACAAAATGCAGGACATCCAAGTACTTTAAAACGGGTAATGGCCAATTCCTTCTAAGACCTTTTCAGCTCATTTTTCAGAACTACACACCCAATCAACGTAACGTAACTTGAACAAACTGAAACCACAAGTAATAAATGTCCCTAATCGCATTTATTTCTTCAGCAGCAGCAACAATAAGAACAGGAAAAGGAGCATAAAATAATTATGCAGCTGGAAAAGTGCACTTAAATTAACAAAAAAAAAAGTCGCATTCCCCACAAAAATAAACGTCAACTCACGGAAGAATTACACAAAATACTTTAAAGTCTTGGCGACAAACACGGATGCTGAAGTGAAGAAAGAAATTTCAGCACCTGGATCGGCAAGCATCAAAGCCGACGTGTAAGAAAATATATTCTTTGTTGTGACGAAAGAGGGCGTCAGATTTTCGTAAACAGCCGCTTAAAAATAAGCACTTGGGTAATGTGCTACACGCGCCGTAACAAATGGGATAAAGTACTGTTCGGAATTAAGAACTCGAGCCGACTTCGAGGTGTTATGTACCCTGTAAGGGCTTTGAAAATCGCCTCGTCATTAACATGCCTAGAATGGCTGTGGGGTCCACCTGACTTCGTATTTAATGGGTATCAAAGATGAAACAAAATGGAAAATAAGTTGGCTACAATACATTTTTCAGTAACAGGCCTATAATTAGTGATGATCCATTGTGCACAAATACGTGAAGTTTTGGTAGGGCAGAGTATTATAAATCTGCCTAAACGTTTTTTTATTAAATATTTCATTGCATAAAATTATGTATAAGTAGGCCAACATGACGCGAAATATTTTCAGTTTAGTAACGAAACGGGCACGAAGATTTTTCCCCCCTCCCATAATCAGTTCTAAGTCAACATGCCAAAGCGCCTCTAAGATATCTGGCATCCCCTTTTTGTTCCCGTGATGTTACGACATGCCTGACTTGTAGAATAATACAACTGGACACATTTAATAATTTAGTTTTCATATCCTGTGGTATCCTTCCATCAAACCGTTCGACCATGGCAATGAGCTGTCCGTAACACCTGGTATCAGGAAATGGTCAACAATTACTTGGAACTCAGACATCTGCGCAGAAAACCCCTCACACTTCAAGTGATGAATTATTATGACGTAACATCTGAGTTTCAAAGAGATTTTGGAACTGTGGCAGTGGAAGGGACTGCCTGCCAGAACAGTTCTCTTTCTTAAAACAATAATGGGAAGGTACATTTAAACATAATACCATACTTCATGCTACGAAATCAGTTTTTCTTGAATGTGGTTAAACACAAACAATACATCAAAGATCGTTTCTAATAAAAAGGTGTATATCTTACATTATTCTGTTGCGTTGTGTACCTATTCATTTACAGGAAGACATCTCACTAATTAATTGATACTAGGTTAAAATAAAGTTTAAATTAAAAGTAAAAAAGAACCCGTGGCCTGTAGTCCGCAAGCGAACTATACGACCAAGCGACCGCCGCTTGTCAGCGAAGTTAGTACAAACTTTTGCAGATAGAGAGCGTCGCGTGGTCAGCGCAACGGATCCCCACGGCCGTTAATCTCGGTTTTCTAGACCGGAGCCGCCATTTTCTTGAAATATCTCCTCAGTTATCCTCACGAAGCTGGGTGGACCCCGTTCCAGACCCACTACTTATCAGAAAATCTGATCTGTAGCCAGGAACTCTGACCACTGACCACAGAGGCGGTCCAATTAAAAGTAAACATAACCTAAATATAGAAGAAATGCAACATGCCATATTTTCAAGATTTGAGTTTCATATAAAGTAATATAAAAGTTACAGAGGACTGATGCCTACCAAAATTAAATTCGCTTGACACAGTACCGTATCATATTTCACTGAAATCCGTTAAATGACGTGGAAAATTAAACACGCAGGCGACCAAATACAATACACACGATTGTAAATTATGCGCCCACTTTATGTGCTTTCGACAAAGAGCACAATGGAACCAGAGAGTGTGAAGGTCTACTCGACTGAATCAAAGCTTGTGTCTGCAACCGATCTTCCGTATCGTGTAAGTTTAATGAAATGCAAGAAAAATAATTTATTACTGTTGCGTGATATCTGTATTGAGTTTAGCTTTATAACAATAAACGTTCACCAAGACCAAGGAAGTATGAAAAATCACATTGCAAATTGTGTGTAGGCCGTATTCTATTCAAATCTCAGCTGGATTACCGGCTATTCGGTTTCTGTGGCTTCCCTCAGTCTCTCCAGGTTACGACTATGATATTAAGTTTGTCTTCAAATATATTCCCACCACCTCCTTCCAAATCCATATTTACTTATCGTTTGTGGTCATCTTCCGCCTCTGTGGTCTAGTGGTCACAGTTCCTGGCTACAGATCGAGAGGTCCGGGTTCGATTCCCGACGCTACCAGATTTTCTGAGAATTAGTGGGTCTGGAATGGGGTCCATTCAGCCTCGTGAGGATAATTGAGAAGCTGCCTGAATGGAAAAGCAGCGGCTCCTCTCTAGGAAACCAAGATTAATGGCCGTGGGGATCC
>NW_019731977.1:181329-195450 GCF_002891405.2 Cryptotermes secundus
GGGGGGGGGGGGGTTGAATACTACGGTATTAAGCTAACCACTTTGCGCCAATAGTCGAAACTATTGATATTACGTCCCACATCCCCAGTAAATCTGTCCTGCTGGAAATTATGCACGGAAGCAGCTCGTAAAAATATATTAGTTACCAACATGGTAACTGAAGTTCTGATTAGCAGCTTTCAGGTACTGAATATTTATATCAAAAGAAATTATGGGCAGAAATGAGTATCCATTTTATAACTATTAACGTCAGAGTTCTGCCAGCCTCTTTATGCAGAAGAAATTAAACTCATAAAACATCTACAAAAGCTAAGAGCTTCGTCTTTATCTTGGATTTTCAGCATTGAAAGTCAAAAGGGTTACGCCCACGAAAGAGTCTGAGAAATGCTCATTTAGAATGAGAATAACATCTTGTTTTGTAACTTCCTTCCGACAAGTAACCATTAGCCTTGTAAAAGAATGTCACTTAAAATAAATTTGCACTAAGAGTGAACATGCATACATTCAACATGAGGAGACCAGGAATGAGAAGAAACAGTTGCCCCCAAACAACAGATTTGTCAGGTGCTCTTGTGAAATCGTCAGTACCAGGAACGCGAGGAGTGTTTGTGCCAGTTGGCGAGGGACAAGAGTGGACTCGGACTGGAAAAATGTGGTCTGAAACGAAGCTGAGATGTTTTAATAACACGGCTTTGGCCTACTATACAGGAATACTTCCAATTCCCCCAAAATAATACGACAAATTCAGGCATATATGTACATTTTGGATCTCTACTGCACTATAACTTTTACCTGTTTATTTGTACCTGCTATTGGGTAATTTACTATTAAAATAACATGAGCCGCGATAGCGCAGTCGGTATAGCGACTGGCTACGGGCTGGACGTGAGGAGCCGGGATAGCGCAGTCAGTATAGCGACTGGCTACGGGCTGGACGTGAGGAGCCGGGATAGCACAGTCAGTATAGGGACTGGCTACGGAGATCGATGAGAGAGGGGTCGGAGTCCGAGTCCCGGTAGAGTCAAGAAGTGGTCCAGTCCGGTCCCGGTGATCGCCCAGCCTCCTATCGAATGGGTACCGGGGGCTCTTTCTCCGAGGGTAAAGCAGCTGGGGCGTGACGCTGACCACTCACCTCAAACTAATGCCGAAATCAAGAAAATGTGGCTCTATACATCCACCCCCCCATACGCCTTAATGGTGTAGTGCTTAATTAGTTAAGCACAGGCACAACTTTACCATTTACCTTGCTATTAAAATAATATCGTGTTCACATCCCTTGGTGGAGCTATACCTAGAAAGTACGTCTGGTCAGTGCGAAAAACTGATGGCGCTATAATCTCTATTTAAGTAGGCCTATACAGTTCTTTTTTATTCAAGCCGGTCACAATAGCCGCGCGGTCTAAGGCATGAACTCTTTCGTTCGCTTGCATGCTGGAATCGTAGGTTCCAGTCCTACCCAGGGCATGAATCTTTGGTGTGTATACTTGTATGCGTTTATTCTGTGCTTATGTACCCGCCTTACGACGGGCTGATCACTCGCCGAAGGAGTCCTGCCGTCTATGAAAAATGATTACGGAACCGAATAAGAGGCCTTGAACCTGAATGGGCTGAAAGAGCCAATGAAAAAAGAAATACTGTTTCTTACAACCCGCGGCCACTTTGAAGCAGTCCCATCCGTCCGCCGTTTAAAAGTAATTACCCACATCTGGCCCTCGAGTGAATTCAAGAACATGGCAGCGAATCGCCAGAATGTATGTCTCATTTCCTGGCAGTCGACTGCGGACTTGTCAATTTTCAGTGACCCTTCTCTGTCGCTAGATGTTGCTGTTCTAATACTTGATGTCCGTCCAATACCTTTGCCCAAAAAATCGCTGAATCCCGGCCAAACTTAAGAACTGCAAATAAAACACGGAAATACCTGAATGATTATTTTCTGCACGATACAGGAAAAAAGACATTTCATGCAGAGAAATTCCCTCGAGCATTTACTGACAAAGAAATCCAAGATATTCCATATTATACAACCCTTAAAGTCCATTACCCTCGGCAACCATCGTAGTTTTCAGTCAGCATAGCTAGTCACAGGTTTCAGATTCGAAAGGACACATCCTACTTATCAAATAAGACACCTAACTATCACACCGCCTTAACTGATTGTTCTTAGGAAATTACTTCTTTCGGAGTCTTTTCGCGGGTACATATTTTCTCTCGTTCCTCGGAATCACACCGAGGGCCACTCGCTCTTCTTTAATATGATACATATTATGTTAATTAGTTTATTTTTGTCAAACCAGATTCACTGCATATTAAATTCTCCGTTCCAATAACGGGGAATATTACATCAAGATCATCTTTCTGTGAAGTAAGCAACTGTTTTATAAAATTCATTAATAAAATGTTAAAAGAACATTAATTGTGAATTTCGTTTATACTATAAACTTCGTAATTTCTTCAGAAATCCTCGGCTGAGATTTAAACACCTACAGATTGCGGCCCGACCCAGGGTACTGCAGGTATGTGCCCCCTTTGGGGTGGGGTGAGAGAGAGTCCACTTGGTACGTCGGCCACTTTTTGGCCTATTGTACCAGCCCCGGATGACAGATGAAGATGAAAGTGGAGCAGTCGATGGAATGAGAATTGGCAGAGGAAACCGAAGTACTCGGAGGAAACCTGTTCCAGTGTCACTTTGTCCACCACAAATCCCACAAGACCTGACCTGGGCTCGAATCCAGGACGCCAAGATGGGAAGCCCGCGACTGTCTGAGCTATGGCACAGCCATGTAGATCGGTTACTAGCCCTCACTGGGTTTCTAGCGGGTATCACAATTTGGCAGAATATCTCTAAAAATAAAACAAACTGGAGTAAAAAACAAAACAGTCCGGTCTGTTGGCGTTATACTCGTACCTGATGGATCACTGTGTACATTCTCATGTGGAATTTGTCTAATGGCATGTCGTAACTACATTCACCGATACCTTACTAGCATTAAGGACAAGATTATTCAGCTTCTGTGCTCAAGTCGTCCGCTGGCTCATACTCCATAACTGAACTACCAATTAACGCATCATCTCTTCTCAGCCTCCCTTGCACTCACTCATTGCTCCAGTCGCCCTGGTTATAACTTCTCGACATGGATTACATAAAAAACATCGTTCTTTTATTGTCGCGTTCGTGTCCGCTGCAGCAGGAATGTGTTTACCGAGCTGCTGACCATAAATGGGTTGCGTAACCCCGTTTATTAAGAATCGGCTGCCCTGGCAACGGGCGTTGTTTCGCGACCGTTACCCAGCAACGGATCTACACGCTACAATATTTTATCCCAATAAAACAATACAGGGGGGCCGCGGTAGCGTAGTTGGTTGAGGTACTATGCTACAAACCGGATGGTCGCGGGTTCGAGTCCCGATGAGGTGGAATTTTTCGATTGACCTATTCCTTCCAGCCGCTCTATGGCCCTGGAACGACTCAGCCTCTAACATAAATGAGCACAAGGAATCTTCCTGGGGGAGTAAAGGGTGGCCTGTGCGTAAGATTGACAACCTTACCGCCATCTGTGAGCCGATTGTCTAGAGAATATGTTAGAGCCTCGATGTCTCACAACCCTATTGGTCTTCACAGCCTGTTACGGGGATAGTTTTACCTTTTTACCTTAAATAGTACTGAACCAAACCCTTAATTTCGAACATATCCCAGTAAAACAACAAACAGCGAACTTCACACAACGGCGGAGGGATTTGGCTTTATGTGGGTGGCTATTTAAAACCCCTTATTTATTTTCCATGATTTTGTAGACTTTATCATATTTCCTCACGTAATTTGAAGCAGTTAAAACTGTGCATCCGAATATTACATTGTCATCTGCTTCATGGCCCTGTGATATTTCGACATTTTATTTTCTCTGGGCTTTTTGTCTAATACCTGTAACTGTACACGTTTTAGTTGCAATTACTTTACATTATTCCCACTGTTATTGTTAGGATTGACATTATTAACCTTATGTCCATAGTGCATAAATCAGTATTTGTAATTCTAATATAAAGTACATAGTATTTCATTTCGAAACAGAAAATGTTTACAGGAGACCGCCCATGTCTATTTCCAACAGGCCATTTATTTTCATAAAACTCGTTTTCGAGCAAACTGCAAAATGCCAATCTTAGAAATAGATTCACCTCATGCCTCAGGGCATGTGTAAGTATGCGCTTGCGCGGATATGTAAAAGTCTACAAGACAAATATGAGTGGTTTAGAACAAGGTTAAAATTTATACTGGAACTCATTAATAAGAGGGGCACGCGGAAGTAGAAAAGCTCGACTAAGCAACAGTAACAGGAAGCGCTCCGTTTTTAAATACGTGTACATGCATTTTCTGACGCAGTTGCAGACACAAGTATACTGTCGGAAACCTAATTCACTGTGAAAACCACGTACCATAAAGTCGATGTATTCGTGTTACTGACGATAGGAGGAGGAGGAAGAGGAAGAAGAGGAGAGGAGGAGGAAAAAGAGGAGGAGGAGGAGGAAGAAAAAGAGGAAGAAGAGGAGGAGGAGGAGGGGAAGCGGAGGAGGAAGAAGAGGAGGACGAAGAAGAGGAGGAGGAAGCGGAGAAGGAAGAGAAGGAGGAGGAGGAGGAAGGGGCCGCATCCGAACTACACTGCATTACAACCCAGAGGACAATACTCTTCGATGTTGTAATCACTGTCTAAGAAATCACAGTTTACAGTTCTAAATCTGGTCAAATAAATTTAAATCTGTGGCGTTTCACACCACTGAAAGCTGGAATCAGAGCCATCTCTAGTCGTTCCATTGGAAATGATGGGGAGACATGGGTCTCCTCTCCCTTACGTACTGGCCAAACTGTCGAGTCGTCGTCACAGTGCGTATCTGGTCTGAATTTAGGCGGCAATACAGTGGGGGTAGACCAAGCAGAAGCCGTGGGCACGTGAAACCACTGCGAATGGCAGAACTGGACACAAATGTAAACCCGCGATATAAGATACAAAGAAAATATTACGTGTTCCTTTGGGCAGTGTAATAGATTAATACATTTCTTAGTCCTACCGTGCAGGTTGATACAGCGGTAATACTATCGATTTGTATTCGGCAGGCAGTCTACACAGTTCTGATCTCGGCCAGGCTATTCACTATTCCGACTTAAGGTTTTCGTGCTTTTATCTCAGTCTCTCCAGCAGCTCGCCTGTACACCACATACCGACCCATTTCAAATCATTACACAAATACAATTCCCAGTAATCTTCCCATCCACTTCGCTACGCAATATAACATCGCTATATACCTGTAACCGAAGAAACGATCAATCTTAGTCGGTCGTCATAACCGCTTTTAGTAAACGGTGTAGAGGTTCCGTGTGTTGAAACATTCAGTAGGTCCAACTCGATATGGGTCGGCCCGTGACAAGGCCCTTATGTACACAGGACAAGGACAAACACATCGGGATCAGAATTTGCGATTTCAGCATTCGAATTGTGAAAGAATGTAGGCGTCTTACATCACGCGACCACCATAATCGGTCACTGCGGTATCTGCATTGTTTATTGCTACCTATAATGTCTGTTTATTAGCATCTATACTGCTCGTCAGTGAAGGATTCGAGATGGCGCAGTCGGTATAGCGACTGGCTACCGGATGGACAACCAGTTCGAGTCCCGGTTTGGGGCAAGAATTTTTATTTCTCCATGTCGTCCACACCGGCTCTGGGGCCCACCAAGCCTCCTATCCAATGAGTACCGGGGGCTCTTTCCTCGGGAGGTAAAGCGGCCGGGGCGTGAAGCTGGCCACTCATCTCCAACAAGCGCCGAGGTCAAGAAAACATTGATCTATACAGCCACTCCCACATACGCCTGCATGGCGCAGTGCTTAATTAGTTAAGCACAGGGACAACTTTACCATACTGCTCGTTAGTATCTGTAATGTTTATTAGTCCCTACATTTTTATTACATTAGCCAGCAGTAAGGCTGAATGTTTATGTCTGCGAAAAAAATATCTGTATTGGAGATAAATGAGACATGCAACGTCTTCAATTGAACACCAGTCTCGGCCTTTCATCCGCGCATAATAGTTAGGCACGATGAGATCTTTAAATTTTAGAGCAATTTCTGGTTCTGATATCTTGTTTGGTAACGACCCGAGGGAGATTTAACCGACCCCAATACAAGGCTAAAGCTGTACCGCCCACTGTAAGTTAACGTGGGTTCTGCTCAAGGTTGCTTTGTTTGCTACCTCACTGTGCCTAATCAAGTAGTTATGAATATTACTGCCACAAATCCGTGTACGGAGTAGCGAGCACTTCGCAAACTATGTGACTCGCTTTACGTATGCAAGTGGAGTACAAAGCAACGTTCACAGTTTGGCATGTTGAAAACTAGTATCGTGACAACTCACCCTCTTCTTATACATGTTTACTCTTACTTTATTAATACGTATTTAGAGTTTCATAGTATCAGTGAAAACAAATTCTGCTACCATCGCTTGACGGATATAATTTTCGAGAAAAAATGTTTAAGTTCAGTTAATACTAGATGCTAGGGTAAAGGATTTAGTGGAAGAAACTGGGACAGAAAAGAGACCAAACTAAAGAAGGGAAAGGCGAAGATTAAAAATAATAGTTTTAACTTTCTATAAAAATTTTATGACTGAGGTATTTTAAATGTTTTCATTTATGAAAACTATAAAATTTTCCTTTTTTATCTGGTACCCACCTTGAGAGATGGTCATTTACGATAGAAACATGTCTGAACTTTTGGTAGTATTTGAGAGCATACGAGTATAAATACAGAGGTAAAGTTATCCCTGTATCATGCCGTGAAGGTCCATTGGATTGCGAGACTTCGAGGCTCCCACATTTTCTAGAAAATCGGCTCACGGATGGCGGTAAGGCTGTCAGCATTACGCGCCGTCCGCCCTTTACACCCCAAAAAGATTCCTGGTACTCATTTCGGTTACAGGCTGAGTCGACACCTGGGTCATAGTGTGGCTGGAAGCATTAGGTCAATTGAAGAAAAAAAAATGTCTTCAACGGGATTTGAACCCGCGACCTTCCGGCTTATAGTACAGTGCCTCAACAAATTACGCTATCGCGTGCCCCCAGATATATAAATATGGTGTACTTATTTCCTTCAATATCTGGCATCCCCTCAGAAGATTATCATTTATGACCGTATGGGGTTTTAAACTAATATAAGAGTATGAACACCATCGAATATCTCAAAGAATTAAGAATCATTAAATACCTAAACCTGTGTGGATTTGCATATATTATCTTAAATTAAGTCATGAAGATTAAATCAGATTCAAATAAGCTGCTAGGGAATACATCTGAGCCTGACAATTATTATTCTCTGAAATAACTATGGCAGGAAAACATTATATACAGGCTTGCCTATTTGGGTGAATAAATATCGAGTTACTGGGCCCAACCCACTCCATACAGCCGATTTCTTGAGCAGGTTGACTACAGGAGAAATTATCCGCCTGTCTTTACACGAGCTCGTCAATGGTCTTTACCCTGATCTCAGTGACTTCAACCTATACTTTCCCACGCCATTTTTTAGACATCCGTATTAATATAATCCTCCCATATATGCCAAGCCAGTGCCTTTTCTTTACTGGTACTAATACCTGAAAACAGTAAGTTAATATCACTCTAAATATGACGTTACAGGAAAACATGAGTCTCGCCTGTGCCGAGTATTCTGGTATTTCAGCGTGTTCCCGAGGTACGCCACCTCTGTGAGTGCAAGCGAATATATGCAAAATTAAATTTATGTACATATATGGTTTAGGTATGTATTTCGACATGAATTCCTTGGGACTTAATCATATTTGTTAATTCATTCATACTCACTTATCGGTGGTCACGCAAAGTACGCAGTGGTTATGCTTGACATTCACTTGAACAAACAACATTACATCCACTTGGCAAACTTTAATATAGATATAGCAGCAATTTAATCTAAATTCTTTTACCAGTTTCAGAGTTACAAGACATGGGCACATGCCGACACGATCCCTATATACATTCAGTTCGTGAGATTTGTCCAAAGAACGCTTAAACCAGGACATCAGAATAGGATACAAGATTGGTACACTGCTCTGATTAGGTCTATACAATTTTAATTTCATGCATCCTGCCGTGTTACAATATATACAACCTCTTTATTTGACCGTCACAACACAGCAAATATAGAACTTCAAGGACAATGCTCAGTATAGTTCTGCTACATGTTTCGGCCACGAGTGGCTATCATCAGGCAAACACACTTCAACAAACGTAAACCATTGATAAATGATACAAACTCCGTCCTAAGTGCAAACAGTATATATTATATGTCTTTGATCTTGTTCTTTCTACACTACATGTTTCGGCCTCTATCGGCCATCATCAGGTGTATATTCTTAACGTTGCTGCCACACTGAACCCAGTCTAAAATTTAACATTTAAAAACACAATGTCACATTCTTCGTATTATCAACATCTACATCGTTGATATGTGTCTGGTATGTAGATTATGTTGCACACGTCTAATTTGATATTCTTATAGTAGTACTCTAAAAATCTTTAGTTATGATGTTTTTAAAACCTTTTAAAATTTTCTCTAAATTTTAAAAGGTTTTAAAAACATCATAACTAANTGAACTGCAATACGTAAAATTTGATACGTTATAAATCATTTAAGTTAATTTGCACAAGAATACAATAAGTAGGTTATTTAAAACAATAACAAGTCATATATACATCACTTCCGCATTCCTACCTTCCCCCTTCCCTCCCTTACCTTGACTATACCCTACACCACCAAATCAGTCGTTGCTTACTTCCCATACATTACGTACAATTCTCCGTATGATGAGGCCCCGACTGTTTCGTAAGTAATAATACGTACTATATACTACATTTTAAATATCAAAGTATATCAATTTTAACAAACTTAATACTATTTCTTTTATATTACTTTCAGATTAATTAATTCACAACATTATTGGACCTCCTACACAATTTATAAGAAACTCGAATTTACTTCATGATATGTATGCCGTGTCCGTCTTGTAGTGCACTCAATTTCACCTGTCATTTACTATTCGTCGACAGAAATGTATGAAAAGTAAAACCAACGACCGATTCGATGTTATTAAACATCAATCAAATTTTAATTTTATATATGACTTGTTATTGTTTTAAATAACCTACTTATTGTATTCTTGTGCAAATTAACTTAAATGATTTATAACGTATCAAATTGTACATACTGCAGTTCAATGGTGTACGTTTGTTGAAGTGTGTTTGCCTGATGATGGCCACTCGTGGCCGAAACACGTAGCAGAACTATACTGATCATTGTCCTTGAAGTTCTATATTTTCTGTGTTGTGACGGTCAAATAAAGAGGTTGTATAGGTCTATACACCTCAAGCGGTTAGTCGCTGGCTTCCCACCGCGGCGGCCCGGGTTCGATCCCGGGCCTGGTCACGTGGGATTTGTGGTAGACAAAGTGGCGCTGGGGCGGGTTTTCTCCGAGTACTTCGGTTTCCCCCGCCAATCTTCATTCCACCAAATTCTCCATCATCATAATCACCCGGGGGAGGCTACAATAGTTCAATCAGTGGCCGCCGTGCCGAGTGGACCCAGCTGAACTCCACCCCCCACTAAGTGAATTAATTAGGTCTATACAACAGCCGCAAGGCTAAGACTTCTAATTGAGAAACACCTTCGGAGAGAGCAGTAGTGGCCAGTTTTTAAAGTGTTACGAATTATGCGGTCGTGGTCCATTTTAATGCACTGTCAATTATTAAATTTGTCTCGTTGCCCGGGCCAAGTTCGAACATGGTGGGTCTGAAGTGGAAGACAGAAATTAGTAGTCGCCATCACGCATCTTGATTTACTTTTCGTTGCCATAAAAATAAAGAGGGAACATCCTGTATCTATCCTCTGTATCCTTTAATAAACCGGCGTTTCAAATGATGTGGGAAGGAGCTTTATTTGAAGGTGTGAGATGTGGGCCGAATCTACGGTACAGATCGGCCCTATAACGCAGCTACCACGTTATGATTTATTGCCCTCCGAGCTGGGAAGATTTTATGAGCCTGTCCATCAAATATTTTGGGCTCCGATCCAGAAAACCGGAAGAAATGAACAGTGCAGCACATTCAGAAAGCCGAAACATGAAAAAAAAAAACCGAGGTGTGTGTTGCGACACAGCCTGTCACGGTATCAGGTCTACCTACATAAAGCAAGATAAAAGCAAAGCTTCGCCATGAAGACGTATACAGGAGTGGATGTTCTAGTTCCACCGTTCACCTCGGAACTACATTGCGGTTAGTGTTCAGCTTCACACCCTAACCACTTTACCTCCGAGGAAAGAACCCCCGGTACGCGATAGGTTGGACGGTCCCCAGAGCCGGTCTGGACGCTGTAGAGGGGAGAAAATTTTCTTATTCCATCCGAGAGTAAACCTCTGACGGTCCAGCCCGTAGCTGTCCCGGCTCCTGGTCTGCATATAGTTGCGACACGAAATGAGAAGCGTACACACGACAGGATTTGAATGTGGCCAGCGCTCCGATTGTAGGCTATCAGATGTAAGTATCTTGTTCCTCTCCGAACACAAACCGCATTACTGCGTTTCTGATTAACTCTTGCGCTGGGCTGTTTTACGATGCTATTAAAACTTCATAGGTTACACACCGGAAATGTAAACTGAGCATCATTTCATGTTGGAATGTGAGTGGGTCGGGGCACAACTCCAGATAAGGTTTTCACACTCCTGGTATTTGAATGGAATGAGGTGACTAACGAAAAGCCCCCCCCCTTTCTCGATTATGGAGTGATACTTGGTTTCTTCCCCCTTATAAAGCAGCCACTTCTGCGGTGTATAATCCATTCGCTTGTACAATGCCGATACTGTCAGAACTGCAAGGTTATATATAGTGTTGAAAGAGCTGGAATGAAGTTACGTGAATCGAGGAACGGAAGGGCATGGTAGTGGCTCATTTCGAAGCAGACATCTCTCCTGACATTTCTCCTGCATAAGTCGAAGACGCAAAATACTTCACAACATGGCTTAACACAAACGAGATTCGAACAGGATGCCTTTTTGAACACAGATCTAGTGTTTTCGCTAGATTAACATATACGAGGAATGGGCAAGTTTTCAATCGGAAAAACTAGAAGGATGATACCACTTGGAAGATAAAAGCATGGATGGAGGATAATATTAAAATGGAGTGTGAGGGTACAAAATGGAGTTGCCTCACTGTATCATCCTATGATTGTAAATTGTGAACATGGAAATGAAACTTCGGGTTGCATAAAAGGCAGCTGACTGTCAATGTCTCTTGGAGTCTTGCCAGTGGAGTGGAGTATACAGGCGCGCTACACTGATGTGGCACACAAGTTGCCTATACTGTACGGCGCTCTGTGCACAGACATACCAAGTACAGCGCAGCAAATGAAAACAAACATTTTTCAATTCAGCTAACACATTTTAAATTTTAGAACGCCAATGTTAAAAAAACTGGGGTGACAGGATCAGAAACTACAGAAATATAAGACCCTTAGCTGATTATATACAATTAAACAACAAAATAAATACTGAAACACGTGAGAACTGCGAGGCCGATAATATAGTGGAGGAATACAGGAATGGATGAATAAAGCTGGCCAAAGACAGCCAGGAGAAGAGAGCAAAGAGAAACCCAAGAAGACGCTTGAAATAGGATTCTTAAGCCGGTGCAGATGTTGAAATCCTCAATCCATATAGAGGAGATCGGCAGGTGGGAATGTGAAGGCGGACAGATGCACTGTATCAGCTACTGCAGTAACAGGAGGCAAGGTATAAAAGAAAGGTAACGCTATCCCTGTAACAGGCCCTGAAGGCCTGAAAGGTTGTGAGACGACAAGGCTCCCACATTTTCTCTAGACATTCGGCTCACAGATGGCGGTGAGGTTGTCAGCCCTACGTGCCGCCCGCCATTTACCCCACAGGAAGATTCCTGATATTTATTTCTGTTAGAGGCTGAGTCGACCCCGGGGCCATAGTGCGGCTGGAAGGATTAGGTCAATTGAAAAAAATCCATCCCATCAGGACTCAAACCCGCAAGCTTCCGCCTTGTAGCATAGCGCCTCAACCAACTACGCTATTATTGGGTGCATCTAGAGAGGTAATGAAATGGTGGGGAACTCCCTCGATTATCGTCTACGTGCCTAAAATCGCCTGCTTCAGTTTTAGCTCTGCTTAGTGTTTCGTTCTATGGACAAATCATGGATCGGAGCGGTTCGGCAGTACGAAGAAGGGAAATGGGTTCCCTGAAAGCAGCAGAAGCGTACGATATAGCACGAGCAAATCTTAAACTTTACGTGAACAGAACTAAAGCATGGAGACATTATCAAGCTTCAAACTGGGAAACTGAGAATGAATTAGTCAGTTACTGCTTGTTGATCGAGAAACTATATATATNCACTTTGTCCACCACAAATCCCACTTGACCAGACCCAGGATTGAACCCGGGCCCCCGCGGTGGGAAGCCAGCGACTAACCGCTTCAGCTATAGCGCGGCCTTATTTAAGCATCCTGTTGCATTGATGTGTCTTTTGCGTGCATGTCTTTCCGTCTTAAGTACAACTTATTATCTGGTCACCCTTCTTCCTCACCACATGTTTCGTCGGCATATGGCCATCATCGGGTGTTTTCTATCTTGCTAAAATTGTTCCGCTGCATGTGAAAATTACACACCGCGTGTGAACGCCATATTTGCAAATTAACGTCTTGTTTTGTTTTTTTCATTATGGCCATCGTCCATTTAAAAGGTATCTGCTTGGGTCCTGCATTGCATTCCTTTTGCGGCGTGGGTATTGTCTGTAACATGTAAATAATGTTTTGTGTTATATTTGTTATATTTTGTTTTACGTTAATTTACTTTTCATACTCACGTATGCACTACTAGCTGTAGGTCCCCCCACGCTACCAGACCAGCTGCGATTATCTTGTTACGTGCCTTGTATGCGTAGATATTATGAGCGTTCGGTATGGCTAAACAAACAGGAACAACATTAAATATTAGATATAAAGGGCGCGTTCATAGCATCAGAAGCAATAATAGCAATTCCGGATATTCAAACCACAGGACATACATATGGAACCGGAACGGATACCACGGATATTATAAAAACAGGAAAGAAAGGCAGACATTTAAATTCATTCCACTCATCAGTGACCTTACAGCCCTTTGTTGGGCCCTGGCCTCTTCTTCAGTTCCGTAATCTTTTTATACAGACGGCAGGTCTCCTTGGATGAATGATCAGCCCGTCACAAGGCCGCTACCTACACACAAACACAGAAAAAACACAGACATCCATGCCTTGTGTGGGATTCGAACTCACGATCCCAACGTTCTAGCGAGTGTAGACAGTTCATGCCTTTGACCGCGCGGCCACTGTGATCAATAAATATTTAAGTACCTTATAAAATAACACATTTACAGAATCAGTAAAAATAACCTACATATGAAGAACACATACATCGACACGTACAACTACATATGCGAGACACTGTAAGAGCTTTACGCCAGGTAGCACCCCCCCCTCCCCGTCATGTTGTGAAAGCAGGATCTGAACGCTCATAATATCTTATGCACAGACCCCTTAACAGCCTAATTACTATAACAGCATAGGAAAACCTACAGCCAATGATGCACACGTTGAGTATAAAAAGTAAATTAACTTAAAAACACAAGCAAAAAGCACAAAGTATAACAAATATAACACATTATTTATACATTATAGATAACACCCACACCGCAAAGGGAATGCTGTACGAATAATTCCAAAACGAGGAATACTCAAGCAAATATCGTTAAAAGAGTGTAAGACGACCATACTGAATAAAAAAACTCTAAGGCGTTAATCAATTGTAATTACGAAATATTGCGTTCACACGCGATAAGTAATTTTGGCATACAGAAGACAGACAACAACTGATGATGGCAGTACGCGGCCGAAACATGTAGTAAGGAAGCAGGGTGACTAGATAGCAAGTTGCATTTGGGATGGAAATATTTGTGTAAAAAAAAATCTACTCAAGTTATAGATAATGGCGTTTCAACTTTGAAT
>NW_019731977.1:196044-206974 GCF_002891405.2 Cryptotermes secundus
GTGTTTCTGCATATGGTAAAACGTTTAACAGTGTGTAAATGTAATGTGTGTAATCCCTACGGACAGAAGTGTTTCAGCCTATGATAATAAACAGTGAGTAATTGTAAGGTGTGTCGGCGTGATATTAGTACCCTTGTTCTACTCATAATCCAAGACCCGTATAAAGACCTGAGAAGGAATTTCACTGCCTACCGAAACCACACCCAACAACGGAAAGCAAAAGGGGGTAAGAACGGTTACACAGTTTTCTCACTGCACCAAACTGCAGCGTAACATGAACACGACGATCGCAGACACAGATTCCGTTTACATTCAAGATAAACATAACACGACGAACAGCAAACACAGATTCCGTTTACATTCAAGATAAACATAACACGAAGAACAGCAAACACAGATTCCGCTTACATTCAAGATAAACATAACACGAAGAACAGCAAACACAGATTCCGCTTACATTCAAGATTAACATAACACGACGAACGCAAATACAGATTCCGCTTACATTCAAGATAAACGGGGAGGAAGTGTAACAAGACAATGGTAGCAGATTCTAATGGGTTCTGACGATGGTGGATGACACAGAATTACTGGGTTTTTGGACTTTTTCCATCGTCCGGAATTGTAGGCAATAGAGGACACGACGTTTCGGAAACTATGTCTGTTTCCGTCTTCAGGTGAGAAAGGAAGACACCTACTCATTTAGGCCCCTTAGAAAGAACTAATCTCAGTCACTGTACCAAATGCTGTTTAAAGGGGGCATTACGACCACTCTCCATAACAGTGCGCCGTCTATCGATGATGTCGATTCAATCAAAAAATTTATATATCGGTCACTGTCTATACCAAAGCCTGTGCGCGGCTCACGTGTCCGTGTGTCGTCGGCGAGGAACCCCACAGAAACTTTTCTGACTGACCATCCATCCGCCCGTCCGTCACCTATCAACAAATCTTTCTGTCCAACTCCACTCTTAAGATCTATAAGTTTGTGACGATGGTACACTGGTACAAGTATGATGTTCTTGGAGATTATGCATCGTCTTGTCTCTATCTAAAAACAGTCCAGTTTATTTTTCAAAACACAAAGTTTCGGAGACTTGATTCTGTCTTCAGGTAAAGCCTACTCATTTGGGCCCAATCGATAGAGCTAGACCCTATCTCCGGTTTTGGTTTTGGTTTGGCGATCAGTTCATTCCAGACACAAGATAAGGTGCGCACTCTGAAGTTCAACCAAATGTAATACATGAAATAATCTGTGAAACAAGACTTCAAAGATAATTTATCTGCAAGGAAACATACGAAATGCGGGACAAAAATGTACACATTAAGTTTGTGTCATCTTTTCATGTGTCCTTTCAAGAACTGAAGTAACTGCTGCTAGAATCACTTGCCTCCGGGTTGGTACTCTTTTAAATTCATCAGGTTTAGACCTCGGAGGTCTCAGCACCTCTCGCTCTTCATATAGCCGTCTTATAAGCGGGCTCCGTAGTCTAGAGGTAACGTTCCCACCTCATGACTCGTAGTACGCGGGTTCAAATACCCGGCGGAAGTCGTCGAATTTTTAAGGGCGGAAAATTTCAGGTAATAAGTCCTCCGGGAGGGACTTTAATCTGTGTCCCGTGTCGTAACTTTACGGCACGTAAAAGAACCTCATATCCCCAAAGGGGATCACTGAGCCAAATTCCAGGACGTTTCCCGCCCAACAATAGCCTCTAAGGCCTCTGATTGATGGGGGAAGCATTATAGACATCGCTAAGCAAGTGGTCGACCTCGCTTGCTCGGCGGGACTGATGGTACGCACCATTTATCGGTAGGGTATAGAGACTAGTAGAATATCATAGAGGGAAGCACAATAGATCAAACTGGTCGCGGTGCATGAGGAAACCCACCCTCTCTAAATAACTAACTAACTAACTAGCCGTCTTATAGTATGTTAAGACATTAAGTTGCTATTTTTCCTTCTAATAAAAAATGCCTTAATAAAAATTAATTCCTTCAGAGACCTCTGCTTGTACAGACGTTCAAGGCCCCTCTCTGAACTATGCTTGTCTTCTTAGTCCTCAAGTTCACACGATTGCCACATTGGTGTTGACAGGGAGTTCAAGGATCCCAGGCAAGACTGGCCCCGGTGTCACTCTGTTCATTCTAAAGTTTACAACAATAAATCTCTGGTAATGCAAGTAAAAGATGCAGCACCACTGATACCAAACCGTGCCAACTGATATGATCCTGAGTTATCTCCTCGAACTCCTCATTCTAAGGGCGGCCGCACACCAACTGCGTCAAGCATCAAGACATGGTTCAAAAGACGCAGTCTTGCTTCATTCGTGATTCGTCAGCATGAAACTAACGTCAGCCGGTGTGCGGCGGTTTTCATATTCTCATTCGTTTCAGCTGTACTCCTCTCTTTGCGTCATGTCGCAGACATCGTGTCTTGACTGTTACATGTTTTGACGCATGCCGATGTGCGGCCTACCTAACAATCCAGTGCAACTGCCTTGAAGTCAAACTACCATTTCCTTCTCGGTCTTCCGATTAGCCACTTTCTCATATGTTTATTATTCACAAACAAACCCTAGTTCTATCCGAACGACATGTCCAGCCCATGGCGGTTTCCTTGATACCAACGTCCGCAGTACTGGATGTCCTGTATAAATCATACTGCTAACTACAGGTCTTCATTATCTAATTAGCATCGTCAATACTAACAGCACAGCGCTGGACAAGATTCTAATCTAGTTATTGCACATCACTCACTCATGGAGGTGAGCCCTTCCTGAGAAGCTGCAAATTGTGCAGCTACTTAAGAACTTCCCAGCATTTTATGGAACCCTTAGGTTCATTACTGTGTTCACCTCCATTGGTCCCTATCCTGAGTCAGATCAATCCAACCCATGCCATCCCATCTCTCTAAGGTTGCGCCATAGCTCAATCGGTTAGTCGCTGGCTTCCCACCGCGGCGACCCGTGTTCGAGCCCGGGTCTGGCCAAGCGGGATTTGTGGTGGACAAAGTGGCTCTGGGGCGGGTTTTCTCCGAGTACTTAAGTTTCCCCTGCCAATCTTCATTCCACCAAATTCTCCATAATCATAATCACCGGGGCAGGTACAATAGGCCAATCAGTGGCCGACGTGCCGAGTGGACCCAGCTGGACTCCATCCCCCACTATGCGAATCAAAAAAATCCCATCTCTCTAAGAACCACCCACCTACGTTTTATTGTATATTTGATTAATAATTAACGAAAGAAGTAAATAATGTATGATAGCTGTACCGGGCGCGTGGCAACATTTTTCCCGGCAAGTGGCCAAGCGCTTTAGCAGGAAGTTGCCGACGGTAAGACCAATGTCCAATCAGCCTGCGCTCTGAACACGGTGTATTTGGCTCTAACTTCACAACCTACCTCCCTAATAAACATATTAATGTATTCTTCCATCTCTTTTTCGGTCTTCCATGGGTTGTTCTCCGGTTGTTCTGTATGCATTCGTTTCTCTATCACATCCTAGCCACTTGCCTGGTCCATCGGAACCCTCTGTATTTCACTCTCCTAACAGCAATTGGCTGAATATATAAATCACCGAGTTAACACGTTGCGGTGTGTAACACTCTGCACTGCTCAATTATGTATTCTTTCTTCGGTCCAAATATCTTTCTGGACACCTTGTTTTCAAATATTTGTAATTTATGTTCTCCTCCTAAAGTTTGAAATCACTTTTCTCCACAAAAGAAAATAAAAACATTTTAGTAGCCCACCTTTTTCAGACACTTGTAGTTTGCCTTCCCCACGTATCACAACCAAACAAAACTGTCATGATTAACGTTGAATAGGCCTATATATAGTCTATACACCTATCTTTAATATGCTCCAAAGCAAAAAGGTTGATAAACTTGTCTCTGTGCTTAATTAAGCAGTATGCCACAATGACATATTTTGGAGTGGAGGTATAGCTCCACCATTCTTGACCTCGGCACTAGATAGATGTGAGTGGTCAGCTTCACGCCCCCGCTGCTTTATCCCCAAGGAAAGAGACCCCCAGTACCCATTGTGCAGGAGGCTGGTTGGGACCCAGAACCAATCTGGACGACAAGAAGAGAAGCAAAACCTTGTCCCTTCAGGGAGTCGAAATCCGACCCTTCGCCGTAGCCAGTCGCCACACCGATTGCGCCATCCCGGCTCGTAGGAAGGTTGATTATTTTTTAAATTACATAATAACAGATACTTCCTGAACGTATTAGTCCCCTTATTTCATCATGATCCAACAATACGCGTATCAATAAAATTATATCCCCGCATAAGAAGGGACAGGACCCAATACAAGAAGCAAATAGTACGTCACTGGTGAATCGACAACTGCAGTGCTGGAAAACAAGTTGATCTCTCTCCTAATATATCCCGCCTGATGAGGGAAAAGCGATTTTGACGAGGGCGGTGTTGAATGACATTACTGCCAGGGAAGTTGAAGGATGATAGACCGACGAGGAACAATTTACATGCCCAGACTATTCAGTCTTATCTTACGTCATCAATCAACGGGGAAGAGTTTCGGTAAACTGCCACCAGCATTCTCTGATCAGAGGGTATATACAACACCAACTCAAGTGCACTTGACGTTTGCTTATTTGCATAGTCTCAATCACAACGAGTAAGTTACTGCTACAGTTAGTTCAAGTGTACTGCGCACAGATGGCACGCCAGTAGTACAAATTAAATATATCGTGGCACGTGCTGAATTCTAAACAAGTGAAACACAAAACCAACTCGCTGTTACGTTGTTTTACGTCAGTTCCTAGTAAACAAGTATTAAAAGCATCCGTCGTTAGCGTCATACATATTAGGGTTCCCAAAGATTAGACCGTGTAGATTTCAATACAGCTCGTATCACTGGGATTAAAAACAAACTATAATGTTACCTCTCGTTTTATACGGTTTTGTAACGTGGTCTCTTGCCCCAAGGGAATAATGAGGATTGCGCCTATTTGAGAACAGGCTGCTTAAGAGAATATCTGGATCTCAGAGAGGTGAGTACGGAAAGAACTACGTAATATGGAGCTTTCATTTGCGTTTGGGAGCCGGAATAGTTCAGTCGGTATAGCGACGGGCCAAAGACTGACAGCCGAGGAACTTGGTTTCGATTCCCAGGAAGGGCCAAGAAATGTTTCTCCTCTCAATAGATTCTAGACCGGCGCTGGGGCCCACCCAGCCTCCTATCGAATGGGTACAGGGGTGTCTTTCATCGGGGCAAAGAGGCAGAGGCGTGAAGCTGATTACTCCACCTTGTGCCAAGGATCAGTGCAGCTACAACCGCTTGCTGCAGAAGGCATATGAATTGGGGAAACCATTGGGCTTCAGGGCGTTTATGTGCGATAGTGCAAGATTCCCGGCGATACTAGATTTTTTCTGAGAAGCAGTGGGTCTGGGACGGGGTCCACTCAGCCTCGTGATAATAACTGAGGAGCTATTTCAAGGAAATAGCGGCTCCGGTCTAGAAAACCAAAATTAACGGCTGTGGGGATTCGTTGCGCTAGCCACGCGACACCCTCTATCCGCTATAGTTGGGACTAACTTCGCCGACAAGCGGCGGTCGCTCAGTCGGTATAGTTCGCTTGCGGACTAAAATCACGGAGTTTTTCTATATATTTGTCGTGACATTTATTACAGAATGGCCTACAAAATTTGTGTTAACATCAGTCAACAAGATACATTTAAGCAGAATAAAAATTATCATCTGGCTGATAAACCGCAGACACACTGCACTAATGAATTCTCCGATTAACAAAGCTAACCAACCATGGAGACACTTGCACGGGTAATAAATTCTCTGGCTGACATACTAATCAACAATGGGGGAACTGCGCAGTTAGGAATTCTCTGGTTTACAAAGCTAAAAAGAAGCAGTACAGAGGGTCGGAGTTCTCTGGTTTACAATGCTAAAGGAATATTTTGCGTACACATTAGTGTTGGAAGAGAGTACAATGCATAACATGCCGGAAGGTCGCGGGTTCGATTCCCGACGAGGTCACTGGATTTCTCAATTGACCTAATCTTCCAGCCGCAATATGGCCCTGTGGTTGACAAAGCCTCTAACTGAATGGAACTAAGTAACAGGAATCCTCCTGGGGTGTAAAGAGCGATCGGCGCGTAAGGCTGACCTCACCGCCACCTGTGAGCAGATTGTCTAGAAAATGAGGGGGCCTCGACGTCTCACAACCCTATGGGACTCCACGGCCTGCTACAGGGAGAGATTTACCTTTTCACCTATTGCTAACAAAGCATTGAGCAGAATGGTGGGAGTACAGACTTTCCTTGTTCGCTTAGTGGGGGGTGGAGTCCAGCTCGGTCCACTCGGCACGGCGGTCACTGATTGGCCTATTGTACCTGCCCCGGGTGATTAAGATGATGGAGAATTTGGTGGAATGAAGACTGGCAGGGGAAACCGAAGTACTCGGAGAAAACCCGCCCCAGCGTCACTTTGTCCACCACAGATCCCACTTGACCAGACCCGGGATCGAACTTGGGCCGCCGCGGTGGGAAGCCAGTCACTAACCGCTTGAGCTATGGCGCGGCCTTGACCTTCCTTGTTCTGTGACATATACGACTAAAAACAGTACCTAAAACGTTTTCAATAAAAAGTATTTATTTTAAAAATTTAAAGTACTGATGTCATGTTCCAGTCTTTCACATGACGTGGGGTTTATGAGATGTTACGAATTCTATCTGACCTTGAGGCAAAGTAGACCTCATAGTGGCCCGGTACGAACAAAAATAAAATTCATGCGACAGTGTTTCGTAAAGATCCTTAAACAAAACCTCATCGAAATCTACCGTGTAATATCCATAATGAAACAAGGCTTCTCCTACACGCTTGCGTTTTTATTCGGAGAAGTACGCGCTACAAAATTAACCTCTCTCAAGGCCACAGTTTTTCCTTNTGCGATATAGCTATATAGTATAGCTACTGGCAGTATCGTAACATTAACCCATCCAAAGAAAAAGACACGCAGAGTGAAGTGACCGCCTCTGTGGTCTACTGGTCAGAGTTCCTGGCTGCAGATCCAGAGGTCCGGGTTCGATTCCCGGTGCTACCAAAATTTTTCTAAGAAGTAGTGGGTCTGGAACGGGGTCCACTCAGGAAATTAATGGCCGTGGGGATTCGCTGCGCTGACCACGCGACACCCTCTATCCGCTAAAGTTGGCGGTCGCTCGGTCAATGTTTGGCATAGTGAAGTAACCAATTGTTGGACCTGTGCTTTGCAGGCCTACAACACGCGGCAACGATCACCTCCTCCCAGGACTCATCGATAAAAGCCTCACTAACTGTATGGCTGATAATGGGCGATAAGGGACTCACAGACAATGATGACCTTGTTTCAGCCTGTTATAGTTCCGGGTGCGACTTCTCAACGCCCGAGTGAACGGGATGGAATCTTAGCCCATCCGGTGACATACATTTCTTATCACAATAACGCATTAGTATTGTACATTCGCTGTCCCAGAGTTGGTTGTTATCAATCTCATAAGCAGTTGATAACAATATTTCGAAATAATTGATTTTTATTGCAATACAAATCGGTACCATTTCTATCACGTCACAGGCTAAGAACATTAAAAATCACTGGTTCTAAATTCCCGCTTAAAATACAAACTGCACCTTTTTAGGTGCCAAAAATTATTTTGCAGTTTGAAATTTATGCCGCAGAGTGCAATGTTTATCTAGTATCTCGTATTTCACTCATGTAAACAAATCCAGTCGCTCATTCCTTCTTCACCCACTCATTCATTCAACCACCAAAAATCATCATTCAATCATACTTCACCTACCTTCACGCCCACTACACCCACACACGTACTCATCCACACGCCCCCTCACTCTCCCACACGCGCACTTTCTCACCCACACTCGCACTTACTCACCCACACATGGCCTCATCACACGCACTCCCACTTACCCATCCACACTCCCCTTCACTCCCGCACTTACTCATCCACACGCACGCTCACCCACACATGGCCTCATCACACGCACTCCCACTTACCCATCCACACTCCCCTTCACTCCCGCACTTACTCATCCACACGCACGCTCACCCACACATGGCCTCACCACACGCACTCCCACTTACTCATCCACACTCCCCTTCTCTCTCCCACTCGCACTTACTCATCCACACTCCCCTTCACTCTCCCACACGCGCACTCTCACCCACCCAGACATGGCCTCATCATACGCACTCTTTGTTCCCTTTAAAGTGGTTTTCTTGCGCCGAGAAACGTGCTTGGCGCCAAAATGGACTGGCGGTAAACTAACTCTAACTCTAAGGGCCCCCATACACACACAGTTTGGCCTCCATTTCGGCCTGCACAGCTGAAGACTGAAAGGCAAACTGATGTGTGTGGTGCGGCCGGTCGGCCAATCGTTTGGACTGTTGGCCTGTAGGAAACCCGTCAGTCCGTCAGTTTTACCTGCAGGACCGTAGCACGTGACGTGTGTGATTCAGCAATAGAGGCTGGAAGACCGTGATTGTGGCATGAAGCCTGCCTCTGCGCGTGTATGGGGAGGAAAGGGAGGGGGTAAACTGTCACAGTTTTGCCTGTAAGGTCGATCGGAAGGCCAAACTGTGTGTGAATGGCGGGCCTATGTCAGTGAGTTCGAGGTCGAAGTCGGCGGTTAGCAGTCGTCAGTTGCATGTGAGCAGAAGCAGGCAGTTCGTGGTTCACCGTGAATATCCACAGTCAGCAGCCGCTATCTAGCAACGGCTAGTGACAACGGAATAACAGGAGACTTCGCATGTGCTGTATTTTTAGTGACTAACAGAAATGTTCCTGCGCTTAACAAACTGAGCACTACGCAAAGAATGCGTATGGGGGACTGAATGTACAGATAGATACACGGTAGTGATTTATAGACTGATGTACATCATTTGTAGTTACGAGTTATAAGCGTTTAGTAAATCCAGTTATCAATCCGAACCCCGTGTCTAGTCACTAACACGTGACAAATGCTTCGACTTTTCACAAGCCGGCCATTTCCATCCTCAGGTACAAGGAAGGGATGCCTAATCTGTAGGGCTAGTTATATGTATTCGTACAAAGTGTCCCAGGAGGAAAGGTCAGTATTGTGGGAGGTCACAGTATACGTCATTCAAGGACACAATTACATATGTACATGTGTCCTATTCCGAACGGTTTCCGAGGCAGAGCTATTTCACTGTACAGTAGTTTGGATGCACTCAGACGAGCTACACGCCATGTTCTCACACTTCTTGCAAAGTGCGTTGATGTGGACGGTGGAATTATCGAAAATGAATATACTAAGTAAACTAAATCATCTTTGTCACTTGAACAATAAATACCGGTATTAGTAACATTACGTAATATCTCTTTCTTATCAAGAACCTTAGAACCGTAGAGTGAAACAGCTCCATCTCGGAAACCGTTCGGAATAGGGCACACATACATACGTACATACAACACTATTTTGCTTAGAATGACCGATACTATGGCCTTTCCTTCTGGGACACTCTGTATGTAAACCTTATCATTAGGCTTAATAGCAAGTAACAGCCTTATTATATTGGCGCCACTTAGGTTACATCCTGAGGGCGCGCCATAGCTCAAGCGGTTAGTCGCTGGCTTCCCACCGCGGCGGCCTGGGTTCGACCCCGGGTCTGGTCAAGTGGTTTTTGTGGTGGACAAAGTGGCGCTGGGGCAGGTTTTCTCCGAGTACTTCGGTTTCCCCTGCCAATCTTCATTCCACCAATTGCTCCTCAATCACCCTCACCTATCATCTGGGGCTGGTACAATAGGCCAGAAGTGGCCGCAGTACAAGGGACTTAGTCCCACCCCACTAGCAATAACAAAATAGGTTTTATCCTTTCCTGCTCCCTGAATACGAGGGCAGCTGCAGCCTCTGGAACGGCGTTCATATTTTTTTCCAGAGGATAATGGGAGATTCCCAAAATATATTCCTCCATAACATATACTGTACAGTTGATTAAATGGAGTAATGATAATACGAACAGTAAAATAATTCCACCAGGACAGCCATGAATTGTCATTTATGGGGAGAAATACTGACCGCCTCTGTGGTCTAGTGGTCAGAGTTCCTGGCTACAAATCCAGAGGTCCGGGTTCTATTCCCGGTGCTACCAGATTTTCTGAGAAGTAGTGTGTCTGGAACGGGGTTCACGCAGCCTCGTGATAATAACCGAAGAGCTATTTCAAGGAAGTAGCGGCTCCGGTCTACAAAACCGAGATTAACGGTCATGGGGATCCGTTGCGGTGACAACGCGACACCCTCTATCCGCTAAAGTTGGTACTGACTTCGCCGATAAGCGGAAATCTCTCGGTCGGTATAGTTCGCTTGCGGACTAATGTCACGGAGTTTGTTTGTTTACTCACGTGGAAAGCGAGAGAGTTGTGAACTACCTCCTGCATTATTCAATGTTTATAAGCAATACGAGTCGAGCGCTCATGCTCCATGAATTCTGGGAATACTCATCTGGATTACTCTGGCGGCAGGTGCTGTAACTAACTGAGGCTTGCAAGGGCTAATTATTCTACCCAGGAATTTGGCAAAGAATGAAAGGTGTAAATACATTTAGTGACGACGAAGATTGTAGTGCTTAATCCGAGAAGAAAATTAAGTAAGAATAATGAAGATCGGAAACAGAGAGAGTACGTAGATAAAAGAGATAACATTCAAGTATTAGATGAATCCTTGAATGGTAACGGAAGTAAGTGAGGAACCCGTAGGACGCGCCACAGCTGAAGCGGTTAGTCGCTGGCTTCCCGCCGCGGTGGTCCGGGGTCGATCCAGTGTCAGGTCAAGTTGGATTTGTGGTGGACAAAGTGGCGCTGGGGCGGGGTTTCTCCAAGTATTTCGGTTTCCCCTGCCAATCTTCATTCCACCAAATTCTCCATCATCATAATCAC
>NW_019731977.1:207081-280031 GCF_002891405.2 Cryptotermes secundus
GAAATCAGCATCCTTTTTAGCAGTCACGTAAGTTAAGCAAGGGCGCCAAATGCAGAGTCAGTGACGACGGCCGGGTGGAAGAAATTACGGAAAGTTACTTTGTAAGAAAAAGGAAGGAATGCTGATAAGAACGTTTGGATAAGAATAATGTGCTGATAAAGAAAGGCAAAATGCTAAATATTCAATAAGTGGGAGAAGCTACAGTTTAAGGAGCGACTGGGCGGCGGAATGTACATAATTAAATACAGAAGCCAGAAAAGGAGTAAGAGAGTGGAAAACTGGGGTCTGGAGACTGAACACGGTTAGTAGGAACATTGGACTGGGGAACTGTCACATATGTAGCAAAGATGAAAAATGGAGCCACGTAATTAGGTGTGAAGGAACAAAGATTTGGAGAGAAGTGATTTTGGGTAAGAGGGTTCGGAATATCGTTAAAAAAATGTATTAGGACTTCAGGATGCAAGAATATAGGAGCAGTGGAATAAGCATAAGTACAACTAACTCCATGAAGCCGAGTTACTTTTGAGAAACCAATCAGTAGCTCAGCTACACAAGAACTACCCGACATTACAAGGCACCGAATGTTCATTAACCTCTTCCCAAGAACCCGTCCCTGGTCCCTATTCTGAGCCAGACAAATCGAATCCATATCACCCCATTCTGTTTCTCATAGATCCAATTTAATATTATCCTCCCACCTACGTACGAAGAATAAAGGTAAAGTCCTGTACTTAAGTATTATGGCAAGTGTCACGTAACTTCGAACAAGACCAAGAGTAGCCTTGAATGCGCAGAAGACAAATTTCAGACAAGGGAGTGTGTTCGAGGGTGTGAGAAGTGACAGGCGGCCAGTTGTTTGCACAACTAGCCTAATGTTATGGACAGCAGATCATAAACTTCACCACCCAACGTACGTGACATAAGCCTTTCACTTCAGTTCCTAAATTAAATGCATACATACATTTTTGCCCAGCATTTTGCATTAAGTTTCAAGATCTGCCTTACACTTCCCTGCGTCTTGCAATTTTCTTTTGAGTAGTCTGTATAGCAACTGGCTACGGGCTGGACGACCAAGGGGTCGAGTTCGAGTCCCGGTACGGTCAATAATTTTCTCTTCTCCACGTTGTCCAAACCGGCTGTGGGGTTCACCCAAACTCCTATCCAATGGGTACCGGGGCTCTTTCCCCGGGAGTAAAGCGGCCGGAGCGTGAACCTGGCCACTCACCTCCAGCTAGTGCCGAGGTTAAGAAAATGTGGGTCTATACATCCACTCCCCCATACGCCCTCATGGTGTAACGCTTAATTAGTTAAGCATGGGGACAACTTTACCTCACCCTACCTTTTCATCTTCAATCTTCGGTTGATACATTAAATACCTACGTTTAAACATTAACCCGGCGCTAAATGCTTGCGAACTTTTCAAGATTCCTCTCGAGTGGACTGTAAAATCTAATTTCTCCCACGCGTTGTAAATTAACAGGTAACTTTAGTTCGCAGACTGAATACCTACCCTAATCTGTAACTTTGCAACACAAAATAAATCACCTCATAGGCTTCCTGAAACTCTTGTAGGTATGAATTTCACGGAAACTATGTAGAACTTCAGTTCCTCAGAGAAAACGAAACCCGTCGTTATTCAAGAAACGGTTATGCTGCATGTTCACTGCTTGTTTTGAGAACCATACGAAACACAAATACACTCCGTAGGGGGGGAAATGTGTTTTTTTAATACTAACAGGTAGTACAAATACGTAGTGTCACTGTGCTCTGAAGGGCAAACTAAGCGCCCTAGCGATAACGCAGTACACTGGCAACGGACCGTTACGTGAATGACACTTTCACACGCACCACTCACCTTGCTCTAGTTCGTCGTAGACTTGTACTGCCGTACGCACGCGCCGACTCCTTCTTCCGGTTCCGTCGCGTGCTCACTGTCGACTGCAGCTTCGCGGAGCGGGGACATTGCTGTTATATGCAGGACTGGCAGCTCCCTCCGCTTGTGTGGGTGGAAGCCAGGCGACTTGTTATTTAACAGTGCTGAACTAACTGACGAGGTTATTTAACGTCCGCCCGTGTGCTGGATATTGTGGGTTCGCATCTCCACGTTTTTTTACTCCATGATGATAAAGGGTTTCTGATGGGACGATCCCCGTCCAAAGAGGAGTCCATCAAACTGACGGCAGGAGTTTGATTCCCAGTAGGGGTAGGAAACTTCTATCTTCTCCACAGCGTCCAGGCTGACTCTGGGGCCTACCCAGTCTTCTATCCAATACGTACCGAGGGAAAAGCGTCCAGGACATGAAAGCTGACCACTCACTTTCTTCCAGTGCCGAGGTCAAAACATACCTCCACTTCAACATACGCCTTCATAGCGTGGTCCTTAATTAATTAAGCAAAGGGACAACTTTACGTTTACCATCATGTGTGTAGGTCGCCTCCTCCATCCGTAACCTGTTGTTTGTAAACAGCTGGTTCTAAGGTGGAACAGACCAGAAGAAGATCACATGTGCTAATCATCATCATCATCATATCACTCTCGTCGCCACACCCGTCCTAACAACACTGATCAAAGGTCAACTTCGCTACGTCATTTAATTTTGAGAATGACTCATGTTTCTGTGTAAGTTGCATCGTTTGCGGTGCGTAAACGCACGAGATGCAACATCGGTGCCCTTCCCACTGAGTCAATTTACGTACGCATAGAAGAAATTCCTGGTACTCATTTCTGTTAGAAGCTACGTCGACCCCAGGGCCATAGTGCGGTTGGAGGGATTAGGTCAATTGAAAAAATCCAGTGACCTCATCGGGACTTGAACTCAAGACCTTCTGGCTTGTGGCGTAGTGCCTCAACCAACTACGCTACCGCGTATTCCAGGAATGTTCTTGGGGGTAAAGGGCGGCCGGCGCGTAGGGCTGACAACCTTGCAGCCATATATGAACCGATTGTCTAGAAAATGTGGGAACCTCAACATCTCACAACCCTATGGGCCTCCACGGCCTGTTACAGGGATACCTTTACTTACTTTTTTTTTACGCATAGAAGAACTGCGAGAATTCAGGAAAGGAGACTATCCTGAAAAGTGCAGAATATTTGAGCTCTCTGTTTTCAGCGGCACGCTGTACGGTTTCGTTGCCAGTACCGTTGGGGGCTAATATTCAGATCCGTTGCGCTTTTGAACTACAATGCCAATGTATTTACATTTCGTCCATAATTGAATTCAGTTTATGTTACCAGGTGCACGCTTCTCTGCAGGGCATGGCTCTCTGATATTTACACTCTTCTGGTTCATTTATTATTTCTCTTTGCCTCAAATAGGTACAGCAAGCTGTTGCTCTGCGTGGATGGTGCAAAGATTATTGTACTAGACGGACCTAACAGGTAGTAATTCACAATAGAGTTCAAAGAATCGCACTGATATATTGGGTTTTTGGACTTTATCCATCGTCCTGGTGTCCGTTAGAAAGAGCTAGCCTCAATCACTGGTTCAGTGACTGAGGCTAGCTCTTTCTAACGGACCCAACTGAATAGGTGTTTTCCTTCACCTGAGGACGGAAACAGATCCAGTTTCCGAAACGTCGTGTTTTTATTTGTTATCTTAAAAACCAGGACGATGGATAAAGTCCAGAAACCCAATATATCAGTGTGTTATACACCATCGTCAGAATCCTATAGTAACTATATGTAGGGAATCGTTTATAAACTTGAAATTGGGCATATGTTATGTATTAAACAGCGTTTACTCCACAGTAAACAGAGAAGTGAACTATAAACGAGCTATGTTAAATTAAATGCTAGCTAAACAATTATGCATCCCTTCACTCTTAATGTGTGATCTAAATAAGGGCTTAACTAAACAAAGGGATGTTACAGTTGAATAAGGTACAGTGCTGTTTCTTTTGTTTCTTTAATATAAAGTTCCTGTCTCTTCCTATAAGTTTTAACAAGAAATGAGTAATGTACGAGTAATTAACAGATAATCATAAGAAGTACTGCATGCGTCCTTGGAAACAAAGATGCGGTTTTTATTGGTCTATTGGTATATTTGCCACAGGTTCTGAAAAATCAAAGTTATTCACAGTAGGCGACCACTGTTTCTAAGCGACTTGTTGTGATCGTAACTTTTGAGGGTGTAACGTTTACCATTGGCATGCTTTAATTTAGGCCTCTGAAGAATTCCATTTATAATAATCATCAGACAAATTCCACGCGTTAAGTTACAATGGTTTACAAGTCTTCGTCATTAAATCAAAGTATTTTGTGCTACTGTCATTATTTCATATCTGTCCCTTTGGAAACACGTCCAGAATGGTTCTAGGACCTACACAGCTTGTCAGGGACTCCCTTCAGGGTACAAAGCCCTCAGAGCGTGAAGTTGACCACCCACCCCCGCATTCTGTCGAAATCCATCATTTGTTAACCTTTGTCTCCACGCCTCCCTAGCCCTTATTGCACTAGCGTCCTTTGTTGGGATCGACGCATTGTGCAGTCCAGCTGGCCTAGCGTTGTACGTTTTTATTTCCGGCCTAAACTCCGTTACGGCAAGTTTAAATATAGATGCCAGACTTAGAGAGGCGGGAGATTTGAAATTCCTAGTACCTCCCTGCTAAGGCAAATCTAGGCCGCGCCATAGCTCAAGCGGTTAGTCGCTGGCTTCCCACCGCGGCGGCCCGGGTTTCATCCCGGGTCTGGTCAAGTGGGATTTGTGGTGGACAAAGTGGCGCTGGGGCGGGTTTTCTCCGAGGACTTCGGTNNNGCATAATCCAGACAAAATACATTTTAAAATCTCATATCGCAAAAGTTTACCGCCTCTGTGGTCTAGTGATCAGAGTTCCTGGCTATAGATCCAGAGGTCCGGGTACGATTCACGGCGTTACCAGATTTTCTGAGAAGTAGTGGGCCTGGAACGGGGTCCACTCAGCGACGTGAGGATAATTGAAGAGCTGTTTCAAGGAAATAGCGGCTCCGGTCTAGAAAACCGAAATTAACAGCCGTGATGATTCGTTGCGCTGACCACGCTACACCCTCTATCCACTAAAGTTGGCACTAACTTTGCCGTCAAGCGGCGGTCGCTCGGTCGGTATAGTTCACTTGCGAATTCAAGCCACGGAGTTGTTTTTTTTTTATGAGGATTATGGGAAGAAACTATTGGGAACAAGGCAACAGTCAGCTTCGTCAGGAATAGATATGTATCTGCAGCAAAACGAATTGCAAAAAATGCGTACTGGCTGTCTCTCTTTCGTTCTTCCTTTCTTTTTTGCTTTCCAACCTATGACTTCTGAAAATTTGCATTGAAATATTTATGCATTGCCGACATCCGGAGTCCCAGTTGTGGATCGACAGATTACTAAAGCTGTAGAGTAGTAACAGGGAAACGCCATTCATGGATTGGTAGGCCTCAGGGCTCTTTGACCCCAAGCTCGACACATTATGCGCTAAGCTGATCTTCGTAGTTGTAGCTATTGAGAGTTAGTACAAATAAGGAATATAGTATCCAACACTCAGGATGTTAAAGACTAGGCAAATGCATTACCCATCGTCAGTAGCTGAATAAATGAATGTTACGTCTGAATGCAAAGCTTGTAACTGCTGTCGTCCCCTGTCTTTTATAAAGGAAGTTTGGAGCACCTACACAGAATTCCTAGAAGCATCTTTGCGAGATTACATCCACCATTTGCCTGAATGACAATTTATTGCCATTAAAAACGTATTTTTGACAAGAGTTACACGACGGTAGATATATTACACTGCGTGAAAATATCTTTATACGGAGCATGCGCACACGACAGACGGTCAGAGTGATAGACGCAGCCTCACTTTCATGCGCTTTATACAACGAATGCCTAGAAAAATTCTAACACTCTTATTGGGAATTGAAACTAGTCGTTTGCCAGCCGACTCTAGTTTTGTGCCCGTGAGATGCGAAACACGAGAATACGCGCACTGACTGCGTAACAGCAACTGCGAACAGACCCACAATGCCCGGAGGCCATGCACCTTGATTTCTTAGCGACAGGGAGGGAGGTTATGGAATTGTGACAACTTCAAAAATATCTGGGCCGATCAGAGGGCCGCGCAGTCTAGGACATGAAATATCTGCGCCCGCTGGAACACTGGGATCGCGAGTTCCAATTTCACTCAAGGCATGGATGTCTGTGATTTTTCTGTTTGTGCAAGTAGCGGCCTTGCGACGGCCTGATCCCCCGCCCGAGAAGTCCTGTCGACTATCTTAGATTAAGAAACTGAAGTGAAACGAAGCATTTCATGGATGTCCTGTGCTCCAAGTGGGAGCAACGGAAGAAAAGGAAGAATAGCTGGAAGACTTCGAAACGAGGAGTAATTCTTCAGTGTTCATTACACCAAGAACACATAATTAGTGTTTTGTTATGTCACTATTTTGGAATTTATTAATTTTGTAAGGGCTTTTATGAATCTTTAACCAAAAAATAATCGTCTTTAAGGACTCAGTCCTTATGGGATAAAATTAACAACGAAGTACATGTTTCTGGAATTTCTTCAAAAGTCAATAATTACTCTAGTCGTCAAAAACAATCTGCTTGTATGGAACCGGGAAGTTCCGTCTGTGTTCACAAAATGCCGCTATTTGAATCAATTCTGAGCCAGTTCAGTTTCGTCCTTCACTTCACACACTGTTTCTGTAGGATCCATTTTAATATTATGTTCCCATCTACACCTATGTCTCCCACGTGATCTCTTGTCTTGAGATTTACTGACGAAGATAAATTCCCTATCTCTCTCATACGTGTTACTGCTTGCTTTCCTTCATTTCTCTTAGCCTTTCGGACGTTCTCAATATCTGTTATTTTTCCTAGAGAGTTATTAATTTTGAAAATTGGACAGCACAATAGCTATTTATGAATTTAATAACACTAAACATTTCTTTTATAGTGAAACTAGAAAGTAAATATGAAGAACCGTACCTGCTTGAATGTGAGGCCGTGAGGGCTGACAAGAGTTTGCCCATATTTATGAGGACCGTATGTCTTCGTTGTCAGGGTCAAAGGGTAAAGCGAAAAGAGAAAGGAGCAAGCATGCAGCAAGCAGAGGAAACTGAGTGCGCCGAAGAAGCAGGGCAGCAAGCAAATCTGTTTGCCTTGCTTATGTTTCGACCATGTAGACAGTGACAACACATTCAACAGAAGCTTCACCAAACTTCATACTGAAACGCTGCTATATCCTAGAGGAAAGTGATCTTCATTTCTTTGATTCATTCTTATCATGATAAATGTTGCAGTTTCTGTGATTCAGATTATTGGATGCGCGGGATATACACATCCGTTCTCAGAAGATGTAACGATATATCGCAGAAGTTTCCTCGATTCATTCTTATCATGATAAGTCGTTGCAGTTACGCTGACTCAGATTATTGGCTGTGTGTGATATACACTTCCGTTCGCAGAAGATGTTTGAGTAAGAACGATAATTGAAATCCATGACATGTTATTTCTGGCACTGAGTGCAATAATGTGTGATGTCACGTTGATTCACTTGGCAACGTAACCTCAGTGACGTACAAACGACACGCAAAGTTCAAGGACTGAAATACGTGGTCCGCTTGTTATCTGTCTCATGTTTCTTCTTTGCGTTACTTTGTCAGTTGCGTAGGTTATATGGGAAGAATGAGACGCGACAAAATGATCGTGAATGATTAAAAAAAGGATGTATGGAAAGCAGACATGGCCAGAATCCTTTTAAATATACTCGGGAAAAGCAGGAAAACGTTTCGAAAGCGAATAAGGAAAGATTTATTGTAAAATAATTGAAATTTAATTAAAATTTCCATATTTCAGAGCTATTGATTAGCCACCATCAGACCTGTATGTTTTAAATGAAGAGATGAAGCAGGTGCCTTCTTTACAGAATATTATCCCTGGTCTTCATTAAGTACCACGCCGTGAAGACGTATGGGGGGAATGGAGATACAGTTCCACCATTCTTAACCTCGACATTAGATGGAGGTGAGTTGTCAGATTTCACGCCCCTGCCACTTTACCCAGGGGAAGCACTCCCGGCGTCCATTGTATAAGAGGCCGGTAGGGCCTCAGAGCCTGTCTGAACGCTATGCAGAAGAAAAACATCTCTTGTCCCTGTCGGAAATCGAACCCCGACTCTTCGGTCGTCCAGCCTGCAACCTAGTCGTTATACCGACTGAGCTATTCAGGCTGCATAATTTATGGGTAACTGTTAAAAGCATAAACAGTGGATCATGCTGGGAATCTCAATGAAAAACACGTGGGAGGGGTGTCAGAGATGAGAGTATAAGTTTGGATTGTATACCGTTGTACTGAGAATTAAGCTGTGTAGCTTAGGTACTCGAGAATGTTACACAAACCAAGTGCCACGTACAAGAGTCTCTTAAGTATGCTTTCTACTAAAATTACTCAGGACCATGTGTCCGTCAGTGGTGTGGGTTTTGCAGCGTTCTGCTTAAGCCCTGTGCTTGCAGCCCTCCCACTGTTAACTTCAACATTTCGCCCTAATGTAGACATCCCAATGTTGAATAAATTGTTCACTCTAATGTGGCCTTTCCAACGATAATATCTTATCCAGACCGTAAGCAGTAAAGAGATCATGCCCAACTTCTCTGCTCATAACAAAGTTCGTATCATTTACCTTTTGGGCTTCCCAAAGCTTTATTCTGAACCGGGGTAGCTCAGTCGGTATAGCGACTAGATTACGGGCTGGCCGGCTGAGGGGTCGGAGTTCGAGTCTCGTTAGGGGCAAGAGATTTATCTCTTCTGCATAACATCCAGGCCGGCTCTGGGGGCCTCCTAGCCTCCTGTACTCCCCGTCAGTAAAGCAGATGGGGCATAAAGCTGACCCCACACCTTCACGTCGTGCCAGGGTTAAAAAAATATGGAGCTATATATCCCCCCCCCCCAAACGTCTTCATGCGTCGTCCTTAATGAATTAAAGCCCAGGGATAACTCTATCTTAAGGAATAATTGGGAGGGGGTAGTGAGAAACACTACGTTTAAAGGGGGAGGAACAGAAAAATCTTCCTGCATTGGGGTTCCCAGGCAGTGTCCGCTTGTCCTTCTGACAGAGGTACGTATGAGTCAAAGTCAAAGTCACGTTGCGACCGACGGTCGGTCAGTCTATCTGTCTTGGTGTCGAGCCCCAGCTAGGGCTCATGACGAGATGTTTCTTCTTATATGAAAGTTACTGTCCTGGCCATTTAAGGGCGCCCCAAATTGACAGGACTCATACGTAGAAGGACAAGTCCTTGTCAGAAGGACAAGTGGACACTGCCTGGGAACCCCAATGCAGGAAGATTTTTCTTTTCCTCCCCCTTTAAATGTAGTGTTTCTCACTACCCCCTCCAAACTTCTCTTTTTGTACATCTTCTTCTTCTTCTTCTTCTCTGTCATTTATGTTTCGTCATATAAACCACAACTTTTATATCTGTGCTGGTAACCACACAAAAAACTTCGCCTCAGACATCTGCTCAAAGCGCCACAAATCAGCATCAATGACGTCAAACCTGCCCACACGAATATGTGACACATGTCGCAATTTTGTCTTCCGCTTCCTTCGTACTGGATACTCGGAAGATGGAATGGTGATTGCCTTAACCAAGAAGTTTCTTTTTTATTCAGATCAAAATCTTGCTGTCCCCGGTTGCCACACAGTTCAAAAACACGTACAGTATTCATCTTTATGATATAGTGATGGTGATTATAATAATAATAATAATAATAATAACAATATGAAAGAAACTGCTTGAGAGGCCTAGCCGTAGATGGAAGGATAATATTAAAACACAACTTAAAGAAATTGGCTGAGAAAGTGCGGGTTGGCTTCGTGTGGCTCCGGGCGGAGTTCATGGTAGGGATAATGTGAACACCTTAGAACATTTGGGTTTTATAAGGGGTGGGGGTGAATTTGTTATCAGCTGAGTGAATATCAAATTCTTAAAAATGAATTGACATCATTGTGCTAATTAATTTAATAACACGTAATAATTTGAAAACTATATTCCGCTAGCTCAAGACAGTCGAGAGATGTGATAAAGGCAATTAAATCATTCCTACTAATTAATTTATTTGCGTAAACTTCAGCAAACTTCACAGCAGTATCAGTATAACCCGATCTACTATTTCGCATTACCATGCAGGAACTTCACTATTTGCCATTCTTCTTTTACTCCGAGGTATACAACAGTGTTTCTAAACCAGTGGTTAGCGAAACGCTTTCTACATACCGCAGCTGAAAATAATGGCATACTGCCACAAGCTGGGCTTTAATCTCTCTTTTCATTTTTAGTGACTAAAATAAGTAGTGAACACTACTGCATATTTTTCCCCATGTGTTAGCACTAAGTCAGTCAATTGCGACTACTCTTTACGTGAAATTACGTGAAGATGTCTGAGAAATTGTTGTCTGATGTGCTCTCACTTACTTACTTGCTTGCTTACTTACTTACTTACTTACTTACTTACTTATGGAGCTGAGCCCTTATTGAGGAGCCGCCAATTCTGCAGCTACACAAGAATTTCCCTGCATTTTATGGAACCCGAAGGTTCATTACAGTGTTCACAAGAGCCCTCCACTGGTCTCTATCCTGAGCCAGATCAATCCAATCCATCCGATCCCATTCTATCTCTCTACGATCCATTTTATTATTGTCCACCCACCTATGCCTTGGTCTTCCCAGTGGTCTCTCTCCTTCTGGCTTTCCCACCAATATCCTATATGCATTCCTCTTCTCCCCAATTCGTGCTACCTACCCTGCCCATCTCATCCTCCTTGACTTGATCATTCTAGTTATACTTGGAGAACAGGATGTGCTCTCACTATAATCGCTAATTTCAGATGTTTAGTGTTTGTGTAACAGACATGTTTGGAAATTCTAACAAACATTATTATAATGTACGTGTTTACTTAACGACACTGTCGGTAGCAGAGACTCTGTACCGTAGAATTGTGGCATGATTCATAAATGATGAATTTGAAAGGATGTGGCAGGAAACGGTCTTGAACTAATTTCATGGCTATCACGGCGTTCGCGTGGAGGGACTCAAGAAAATAAAGGAAACCCTGATATTGCAAAAAATAGAACAGTTTTCATTTGGTCTGACTGAGGAAAACCTCAAAAAATTGTAAGATTTGTAGCCCTCGTAGCAGTGGTTGTGAAGAGTTCTGTCTTCTGGGATAAATGCTCTGTGGTCTGTTGAAAGTCAACGAACTTCCCAGAGGAGAATATCGCCCCCGTAATCTTCAGGGCTGAGAATAATCCAAGCAAGGGGCCAACGTGAAACAGACAACAAGCAGAGCTCTGCTTGCTACCTGCTTCCTGCTGGTTTCTACTGCTTGTTATCTGCTTCGTGCTAGTTTCTTTCTTGGCTTCTTCTTCGACCATGAAGATGGAAGCGAAATGTTCCTCCGAAACTTCAGATGACTTTCAATGCACTACACGGCGGTGACAGAACTCCTCAACGCGTCAACATCTCTGACTACTTGTAATGTAAAATCTTTTAATTAGGTGATTTCGACTTTCGTTGCGAGTTCGTGCTAACGATGACGTCAGTCATGTTCCCACAGTGCCTCACTTTAGGTACTGTCACTATAGAGACACGCACATTTATCTTTACGTGGCTGTGTTTAGTCTCAACTGAGTGCAAATTACAGATTTAAAATGTGTAAATGATTGCGCCTTTGCAGTCATTGCCAACCGGCTTTATAATTCAATTATATCACCATTTGGCGCCTCTGTACGGCGTCCAGATGCCTGCTGGACATACAACAGAATCTCACTCGTCTGTCGAGCAACGGCCTAAAATTGTGTTCGTAGAGGATATTTGTTCGGTTCCCTGCTGGGCTGCCATATAACCTGCCTGAGAATATGGGAAGTTCTCTTCCATTGTCCTCAAGAGAGTGACACGTGGTTCACACACATAGGCTAACTACTTCCTAATTTCAAATTCTGTCTTACCATTAGCAACCACCTTCCTGCTACGTTAGGTATAACTTACTTACTCAGTCCATTCCTCTTATACCTTACGGTGTCGAGGTGATATGTGTTTAGTGTAGGTCCACGTCCGTTCCGTGGTTATGTAAGGGATTGACAGAAATCGTTCAGGGCAGTTACGGGGCAGTCTTAAGCAGGAGGAGTGAATTCAGAAGAGTTTTTAGTTCCAAGGTTCCAGAGCGCAGCAGACAAGAAGACTTCATAGTGATTTGAAGTGCTATTTTCTATACTGAAATCCGTTGCCAGGATACGACTAGTGAAGACGGACAACCCTAGTGCGTGTCCAACGGTGAACTAGAAAGTGTATAGATCGGCGATAGCAATGTATTTAAGTGTGATTAAGAGAACTTGTAATCAAGGTGCTAATAAATCCAATCATCCGAACTAGAACTCGTTATTTTCGTCACACCTACCAACCTACACGTGACAATATAACTAATTATTTTGTCGCCCTCACATTTTTTTCAACGATTTTGCTTCTGCAGACATCTGACATGCGTTATTACCGGTGTAACAGTTTCTATTTTGTCCCTATCATAAGTCCTGTCTTACGGGGTTGAAGCTTAGCAGCATAAGAAAATAGAATGTGTCTGCATCATAGTAACATAACCTTGAAACCGGCTACCTGAATATGCAGTCTCTATGTCTCACGCGCGCTTAATGTTTTCAGAGAATAACCCATAACATGGCGCCACCAATTGCGTTCCACATCTCAGGGTCTGCACATAAACAGAGGATAACTCCCAACGTTGACTACGTTGTCAGAGCGACTGAAGACAGAGGCTGTACCATAGCTCAGGCAGTCGCCGGCTTCCCACCGTGGCGGTCCGCGTTCGAGCCCGGGTCAGATCATGTGGGATTTGTGGTGGACAAAGTGGAACTTCGGTTTACCCTCCCAATTTTCACTCCACTGACTGCTCCACATTCATCTATTATCCGGGGCTGGTAAAATAGGCCAATTAGTGGCCGACGTACCAAGTGGACTGAGTCTCACCCCACCCCAAGAAACTAAAAAAAAAAAAACTGAAGACGAGCTGCCCTGTTAATACTGGATTTTCTAATTATTTCAGAATGGTCTGAATTACTTTAATATTTTAGATTTCTGAACTTCCGTTTTCCCCCAATATTTCGATGATTTTTCGTTTTCACAGTTTTAAAGTTTCTCAAAAATTTCTAAGTTACAAAATTTTCGAAAATAATCGAATATAATATATTTAAAATAATTAGATATTTGATGCTATGTAATGTTTTTCAGATTTATTACTCCCGAAACTTATTTTTTTTTCGAAAGTGTAAAAATCTTTTAACGTCTTGGATTTTCTGAACTTATCGAAAATTAACAAATATTTGGATTTTCGGAAATTTACAAATTGTATAGGATTGTTTCGTTATACGTAGTAATACGTATAGAACATGGACTCGTCTAGAGAAATACTTTTTGTTAATTTTTTCTTAAATCTTACTTGTTAAACATTTAGACTCTGAAGACATTCTTTTTAATGAGGAACATAATCAAAATGAGTAGTGGATGAGGGAGCCTCAAGCCCTAAGGGACAATTGGTATGCAAATGTTCCTTGCGTCTTTAATCACGAAGTTATCGGACAGCCGACCGTGCTTGTGTAATGCTTACGCTGTGTGCATCAAGAAATGTAATTTCGGTGTTATGTGCTGGGGTTGACCAATGGCCCATTGGGGCAGTGCCAGCCGTGCTGACGAAATGTCCTAATTCTTCACGACCAAGTCATCAGCATGTACAAAAGCAATGATGACGTTACATTCCGCACAACTTATTCATTGTTCGGAATTGACAATGCAGAGGGATGACGTCAACTTATTCGTTTTGTATGCGGCCATTTTTCCACAATAAAGGGAGCGTATAAACGCAATTGCTTAGAAACCGACCATCTGAATTCCTTGTTTCGTTCCTATAACAACACGTCCGTGTGTTATATGACGCAATAAAACATTTCGTATGGCAGCTGTTCTGCCGTGGTGACAGGGGGGCGTGGAGGTGTCCCGCCACTGCCACCAAGGCGTCGTGCTGCCACCATCTTGTTAAGTCTTAGGGAGGGGCTCAGGTAAATTTACAATCACTGACGTATCTGCCGCCTTGGCTTGAGTTTGCAATTGTCCTGGAGGATTCGGAGGGAGGCTGGATTCGGCAGGAGAGACGACAACACTTGAGGGAATGCTAGGTTCAATTAACATCACAGCGCATTTCTATCCTACTCTATTCACCTATGTCGCTATATACATAATATATACACCATTTGCCAGCGTTCGTCGGTTCGCATTACATGTGGGTTAATATCCTGTAGCACACATTAGTTCACTCCTGTCACCCTGCTATTGGGTATCCTATCCCTCTATCTCTCTTTCTCAGTAAACCTAGTCCATCTAGTCTTCACTTTCTCTCCCTCGGGTTTGCGCTTTAATATTATCACACTTAATGTTCATGGCTATATGAAGTAAGTCTACTTACTTGAGCTGAGGAGACAGGCCGCCATCACCAACCAACAACTACTCATCGCCATCACTCTCTCGGCGATAGCCTACGGCTGACTCTTTGACAAGTAATAATAAAAGTTGTAAGATTTGAGGTTTCACGGCGGTGACTATGAAGAAAGTAGTCTTCTGGGATTTGGCACCGTGTATATGTGGTGCTAACCGACGTTTCGGAGGAACGTATCGCCTCCATCTTCAGGGTAGAAGAAAAAATATAAGAAATCTGCAAGCGGAGAGACCGTGAGAACCGGTAAAAGCAGACTGTGCACAGTCTGCTACTTTCCTCCGAAACGTCGATTAGCACCACATATACACGGTGCCAAATCCCAGAAGACTACTTTCTTAATAATAAAAGTTTTTTGATTGATTCCTCTAGAGTTTATGTACCCTCATTTTGCTGACTCGCTGGGTTCCATAGGTATATTCACCCGACCATCCTGACGTAATTTTGGGTCGGTGTGGCCCACTCATTGGCTGTTTATTGATAGGGGTTGGCTCTTTCAGGTCTACCGCCCTCGCCGACTCAGCGTTTTCCTTATGCCATTGCTTTTATGGCCCACTTCATATAGCTTCTTCCTCAATGTCAGCGTTATTACGCCGTCGCGCTAACATTCTGATTACAAAGCGATTGCCTGTTACACTTCTTTGCAAACACAAGCTTCCTGGTACGTTTCATTATTTCTATTTCTTAATCTTAAAGTCTAGATACCCTTATTCCAAATTACGCAAAAAGAAACATATATACTTGTACATAACCTTTGGGCCATAACAGCAGCCATTTTAGACCTTTCTCTCGTGTTTTACTCTGCCATACTGATACAGAACCTAGATGGGCGTGGAGTCCAACTGGATCCACTCGGCACTGCAGCCACTGATTGGCCTATTGTAGCCTGCCCCGGGTGATTATGATGATGGAGGATTTGGTGGAATGAAGATTGGCACGGGAAACCGAAGTACTCGGAGAAAACCCGCCCCAGCGCCACTTTGTCCACCACAAATCCCACTGGACCCGCGAAGCCAGCGACTAACCGCTTGAGCTAAGGCGCGGCCCGATACAGACCCTACGGCGGATTGCTTATGGATATGTTTCATTAGGCATCATTTTGATGCATTCCTACTATTGGCTCTGGCTCGTATCACAAATTGTGTTCTTTCTGCTCCTGAGCCTAAGGCGAAGGTAAAGTTGCATCTGTATTTAGTGATTAAGCACAACGCCATGACTACATATGGGAGAAGTGGATGTACAGCTCCATCATTCTTCACCTCGGTACTAGATGAAGGTGAGTGGTCAGCTTCACGCCCTGGCCGCTTTACCCTCCGGAAAAGAGTCCCCGGTATCCACTGAATAGGAGGCTGTTTGGGCCCAAGAACCGGACTGGACGGTGTGGAGAAAAGTCTTGACCCATCCGGGTCCGGCCTGTAACTCGTCGTTATAACGCTATACCGACTTCTTTTCTTGAAAAGAAAGGGTAATTTATTACTTAATTAAGATATAAGCATAAAAATTAGAATATAAAAAACTATAATTTTGCCTCTGGTTCTGTATGGGTGTGAAACTTAGTCTGTGACATTAAGGGAGGAACATAGACTGAGAGTGTTTGAGAACAGGGTGTTGAGAATATTTGGATGAAGAGAGATGAAGTGACAGGAGGTTGGAAAAAACTGCATAATGAGGAGCTTCATAACTTTTACTCTTCTCCAAGTATAATTAGAATGATCAAGTCAATGAGGATGACATTGGAAGGGCATGTAGCATGAATTTGGGAGAAGAGAAATGCATATAGAATGTTAGTGGGAAAGCCAAAAGGAAAGAGACAACTTTGAAGACCAAGGCGTAGGTGGGCGAACAATATTAAAATGTATCTTAGAGAGATAGGATGGAGTAGTATGGACTGGATTGATCTGGCTCAGGATAGGGACCAGTGGAGGACTCTTGTGAACATGGTAATGAACCTTCGGGTAAAATAAAACTTTGGGAATTTCTTGAGTAGCTGCACAATTGTCAGTTTCTCAAGAAGGGCTCAGCTCCATGAGCGAGTCAGTGAGTGAGTGAATTAATACATGGCTCCATAGACTGCACTGACTTCGAAACGAGCGTTTTGATGATAAGACGCCGTATTATGTTCAAGGTTTTGGAGTATCCAGTAACACCGTACTATGGCTGCATATACGTAGCTGGAAGATTTTATACGGGGCTGGCATCAAACGAATGCGCAGCGGGTATTGTCGAATCTGCTGACAGGGTACAGAACAAAGAACCACGTGAACTGGTAAATCAGAAACACTGGACTACTCAGGTCTTCGTCGAGTAAGAAAACTTTATTTCAGTGCATAACTAATTAAGCACTACGCCATGAAAACATATGGGGGTAGTGGATGTATAGGTAAATATTTTCTTGACCTCGGCACTAGTTGGAGGTGATTGGTCAGCTGCACGCACCGGCCGCTTTACCCCAGGTACCCATTCGATAGGAGGTTGGGTGGACCCCAGAGCTGGTCTGGACGACGTGGAGAAGAGAAACGTCTTGATACTACCGGGACTCGAACTCCGACCCCTCGGTCGTCCAGCTCGTAGCCAGTCGCTATACCAATTGAGCTATCCCGGACTTCGTCGCAATGCGTCAATTTTATTTTCTGACATAAATAATATAGTCCACACGTTTATCCTCATGCAACTAAACGCCTACGTTTAAGAATTATGGCAGTGTGTTGAGGTTCTAAAGACTGGAGAAGATTGGTTTGTTCCATGGTAATATCCCAGCATTCGCCTGGAAAGACTGAGGTAAACCATGATAAACAGAAGTTGGGTAGCAGATATCCTGCTGATATTCGAACCTAATACCAATCGAATAAAAATTAGTCGCGTTATCACTATATATAAAACATGATCGGTACTTCACAGCGTGACAAACATTCAGCTGTAGAACATGGATACACTAATAAAAAGAAAAAGTAGTACTGCCAACGGTGAAATGCTAAAATATTAAGTTTAAATTGCATGCAAGGCGTATTAACTGTATAATTTCAACCATTGTAGGGCAAATGGACGTAAAACATCGTGTAAATATGCGCTTTGAACTGAGGTTTAGTTTCACGATTACGCTGACGCGAGCTGGACTTGCGGGGTGGTTATGTTCAGTGCAGATACGTAATGGTTTATCAGTATCGGTAGTGTGTGACAGTGTGTATTACTGGCACTACAGATGAAGTACACGAAATGCGAAATATTAATGTGAGTTTCTCAGTTTGCATTCTTTAACCATCCTCTATTTTTTTAATGCTAGTGGGTTGGGATTAAGTCCCTCTGGCCTATTGTACCAGCCCCAGATGATAGGTGAGGCTGATTGTGGAGCAATTGGTGGAATGAAGATTGGCAGGGGTAACCGAAGTACTCGGAGAAAACCTACCCCAGCGCCTCTTTGTCCACCACAAATCCGACTTGACCAGACCCGGGATCGAACCCGGGCCGCTGCGGTGGAAAGCCAGCGACTAACCGCTTGTGAGTGGTGAGGACTGGAGCACTTTACAATGTGCTTTCTGGAGAATATTTTGCCCACACGTATCACAGTATTCTTCATGATGTAGGGCCTATAGGAAATAAAGTATTAAAGCATTTTCAAATTGGAAACTTTGTTCTCTCTCCTCTCGCTCCAAAGTCTGGAGCGCAGGGCCGATTTCTCAGTTTCATTATGAGTTTTATAGACGGTAGGACTCTTCTGACAGGTGATCAGCTCGTCGCAAGGCCTCTACCTAAACACAGGACAACACAAACACAGAATAAACTCATACACACACCAAACATCCTTGCCTTGTGTGGGATTCGAACCCACAATCTCGGGTTCCGAGCGAGCGAAGACAATTCATGCCTTAGACCACTCGGCTACCGTGACCGGCTGGAAACTTTGTTACCACCTTGTAATCTTATCTCATTCTTACTGGCGATGAATGTGTGTAGCCTACAGGAAGTTAAGAAGCCTAGATTCAGAAGCGGGATGTAATACCGTTTATCACGCAACATCTTGTTAACAGATCGCTACTCTTGTGCCAGAAACTTATGCCAGACAAACGTGTATTTGTACATTTGAAAGTCGAGCTGCAATATGTCACAAATATTTGGCAGCTTGCCTCAGAAACTGACAGATATATCTCTTTCGCTTTGGTTTCTCGTAGGTCCGCAGGGAAATGTTAACAAACTGAAAAGATCTCATTTCAAATAACTCTTTCTTTCAGCCGTATATACAGAAAGTAAATCCATAACTCTCGGTACACTGCAATGTCTCCGCTGTTTGATCTGTGATCACCACTTCTGTATTTTCACCAAACGAATATTAAGACCGGTGATATGTAAAATACCGCCTCTGTGGTGTAGTGGTCAGAGTTCCTGGCTACAGATTTAGAGGTCCGGGTTCGATTCCCGGAGCTACCAGATTTTTTTCTGAGAATTAGTGGGTCTGGAACGGGGTCCACTCAGCCTCGTGAGGATAACTGAGGAGCTATTTCAAGGAAATAGAGGCTCCGGTCTAGAAAACTGAAATTAACGGCCGTGGGGATTCGTTGCGCTGACCACGCGACACCCTCTTTCCGCAAAAGTTGGCACTAACTTCGCCGACAAGCGGCGGTCGTCGGTCGGTATAGTTCGTTTGCGGACTAAAATCACGGAATATGGCAGCTAAAATAACTTTTCACCGTAGAAATCAGTTTGTTACGAAATGTTACGCATGGCCTCGGCACGCAGAATGACAGAGAACGCTTGTCAACAGTTCTTGATTGCGGAGTGCAACTTCCCACTGCCTCCAACAATATCACCACTAATCTGTATTTATTCGCGTATACACCTCTGCACCAGTTACGTTGGATGTATTAATTGCCCGAGTCAATTAACTGGCTCCACCAGCCGAGGCATCTAGTCCTGGTAATTCAATCGAAGGTCGCTGAGATTCCAGGACGTGTAATATGCTTGATTGATTGAGATACTGACTGACTGACTGACTGACTGATCGATTGATTGTTTCAAATATGACTACACTGCACCGATTAACTGTGACTGTCAACACAGTGGTAGAGGTAAAGTTGTCCGTACAAACGAACTCCGTGGCGTGTAGTCCGCAAGCGAACTATACCGATCGAGCGACCGACGCTTGTAGGTGAAGTTAGTGCCAACTTATAGCGGATAGTGTCGCGTGGTCAGCGCAACGAATCCTCACGGCCGTTAATTTCTGTTTTCTAGACCGGAGCCCCTACTTTTCCATTCAAGTAGATCCTCAGTTATCCTCACGAGGCTGAATGGGCCCCGTTCCAGACCCACTACTTCTCAGAAAATGTGGTAGCGCCGGTAATCGAACTCGAGACCTCTTGATCTGTAGCCAGAAACTCTGAACACTTGACCACAGAGGCGATCGCCATGCTTTCGGTCTCTTTCAGTAAGTCACAATTTACTCAGTTAGAAAGCAAATTAATTACCCATTGGTCAACCGTCCAGTCAGTTACTTACTGAGACCGTGGAAACGAATCGCATGGATGGTGAGGTGAGGGCTCTCAAGGTTTCGTCACTTTTTGCCTTCTTACTGTCCTAAGTTTCTTCCATCCTCATCTGGCCTGAGTCATCTTCCCCAAAGCGTTCGTCACTAGCGGCATTCAGAATGAGTCCTAATGAAAGCGACCGAATATTCCCATATCCTTCCTACATTTTGTACCATTACCATGTAAACGCGCCTGTCTTTCTCACCACGCTCTCGACATGCCTTCAAACCAGGTACTCAGACACGAACACAACTTTATTGGTGCCCTATATTGTTAACATGGATTTAGAGTGGAGACGCAATTTAATAATCCCTGGCCCGCTTGCGTGTGCCGTAGCAAGCGTCAACTATGGCGGAAGATCTTCATTTCACCTCCAAAAGTAAAGAAAAAAAAAATGCAGTCACAAGTTTGACATATTCAACGTACCAATACATTGTCACGTGTAGGGTGGTAGCGCGCGACAAAATGACGGGTTATAGTTCGGATGATTTCAAGTATTAACACTTCGGTTACAACCTCTTTTAATTACACTTAAATTACAGCGCTACTGCTGATTTACACACTTTACATTTCACCGTTGCACACGCACTAGGATTCCCACTCTTCACTAGTCGTCTCCTGGCAACGGATCTCAATACAGAAGCTATAACAGTCTAATTGGATTGCACATTCCAGGTATCACACAAAAACAAAGTATTCAAATCCTCACAGGCCGACCTCCTGTATTCTTCTGAACTCCTGGTTCCAATTCTCTGCCGGCAAAAGACTGACTTTACTAACTCAAAGTCAAAAGCCACATTGCGACTGACGGTCAGTCAATCAGTCAGTCTTGGTGTCGAGCCCCATGTGGGGCTCATGGCCAGATATTTATTACTGTTTGACAGTCACGGTCTTGTTATGGACCTGAATTCCCTTCTCTTATAACAGTGCAGATTTGTTTATAAATAAATCTCCGTGGATAAAACAGAGACAGACTGGGCGTAAATCTATTTCCAGAAGAAAGGTATGGTTGTGATTTATGTAAAATGAATGCCATAACCTTAAACATGATTATTTTTCATAGCACGTCACATTACGTCATCGAAATGAAGTGACATCAGGCGGGGCGCCCACATGGCGAGCGATATTCTAATATGTGAACAATACTAGAATTTTAAATGTTACTGCTGCTGTGTTGGGAAACCCCGAGACTAGCGCGCGTATGCGTGAGCTATCGTGAGATCACGACAAGCTCAAGCCCGCGTGACTGATACAGCAAGTCGAGATAGGTAAAGACTGGTTGCCGTTTGTGTCAAATGGCTAGATGCTTTACACAGCGGAATACGGTTTACTAGTATTTCTAGAGTTGAGTCGAATCCCAGAGGGAAACCGACTATTATGGCTGAAGTATGTTTGTGAATGCTTTCAAATCTTCCGGGCAAATGATGGGAGGGAACCAACGACCATCTGTTCACCCGTTACACCAGATACACCATTTGTAACCTTCGTGTTATGATTCTTACCTTGCTTCATAGTACTGAATTTCTGGTTCCTTGAAATACAGAGAATGTCCTAGCCATCTGAACTCTTCGCTCCCCAAGGACTCTGCTCTGTCTAGAAGGTTCATCAACAAGTTCGCAAGAGCCTGCCACTTGTCCCGCTGCTAAGCCAGATGAATCTTATTTCTATAAAATTAATTTGAGCCAGCCAATCACAGTGGCCGGCCGCGCGGACTAAGGCATGAACGTTCTTCGAATCCTACTCAAGGCATTGCTGTGTTTATGTTGCTCTGTGTGTAGGCAGCGGCCTTGCGACGGGCTGATCCCCCGTCCCATGGAGACCTACCAACTGTGTATGGGATTAAGAAGATGGAAAAACGGCCAAGATCCAAAGACCTGTAGAGTCGCAGAAAAAATAGCCCTGTCCTCCCAACTACGCTCAGATCTCCGAAGACGAGGTTGCGTGTAATGTATTTCATAACTTTCTAGTCTTTAGAATTGAACACCGTTAGCCACTTCCCCATTCCCAAGCCTTGAGGATGGCCCCTTGTCGGCTACCTGCGACTGTTTATTCAATATATTAGTAACTGTTCTACATATCTGCAAGTGCCATGCCATTTTCACTTTCCATTTTTGTCAATCAGCGGCTTTTCTCTCGTGCTGTTTCTTATATTTCTCTCTTTATTTATTGTTTTCTTTTTGTTTTACGTATTTGGTTCCTTCTGTTTATGCATCTTATTTCATTATTTATTTTATTTATCTTTCTTTCTGTTTATCTGTTCTCCGTTTTTATCTCTCATTTAAATAAATTGGCTCTAATGGCCGTCACCTTCGATAGGCCGATTTTCTATCCAGCATACCCCTTATTACAGTATTTCAGGGATACCAGTATGCTAATAAAACGTTAATTTTAGTTTTATAATGTCGTTACGTAAAATATCTCACGAAAAACTGTACATACTATACGTACATAAAGTTCTACGACCTCCAAAACATGTCACCCTTCTCATCTCTGAGGTATGAACTATACAGTAGCTTTGATAAGGTTTACGTCAACAAAGGTTATCGAGACAAACCTGGCCTCCATTTTCTGTGCCACTGTGTGCTTCTCGTGTAACCGTGCACAAAATGTGGCAAGAATACGCGGAAAGAAAGCCGGAACAGTTCACTGGACATGAAACTGAAACGTGAACAGAGTAAGGGAAGACAAGAACCTGAATATAATGCAATGGAAGGAAAGGGAGTAGAGCATCTGACAATTACGGAGTATGAAAACGGAGATCCAATGAAACTGGGGTAGTCAAGACGAGAAGAAGAGCGTAGTGTTCATGATGAAAATAAGACAGAAGAAAAGATGATGATTGTAAAGAACATGTGGGCCTAGAATGATGACATATTGATGATAGGGAAGATGATGTATATGAAGAAGAACAACGAGGCAATAAAGAATATTAAGAAGATAAAGATTATAAAGAAGGCGAACAAGACGACGTGTTACATGCTTACGTGTGTAATTTGTTTGTACAGTTGTTTCAGTGATGGGAAGCTCAGTTGTAAGCCAATGTGTCAAGCAAACTGCTATGACAGCAAAGTATCGTATTCATAACGACTGTTTGATAGGAACGCGGGCGGAAGTTATTCCATGCCCACCCAGAATACAATTTGCTAGATAAACGATGACGTAACCAGCTGCATGGAACGTCGCAGGTTGTACACTGCTGGAAGTGATCAAGAAATCCCTGGCTGTGGAACGCGAAAGGTTCATCTTGTTCGTCACATATGTACTCACGTCTATCCATTTTCTCCTTCTCGTTAGTTTCGAATTGCCATGACATCCGTTAACATTTTCTATAAGACTTTAATGATATTTTCTTTCTCGGGATAAAACCGGGCGGCAGTTTTACCGTATACTTATTTACTTTCCCATCGTCACCGCCGCTGTCGCAACATCTTCCCGTTCTGACTAAATACAGCTGTCATCATTTTAACAGGATGTCCTGTTTCCGACATTTTTTTGGTTTGTGGCTAAGAATTTGTTCTGGAATTCTAATACGCTTCATTATTTGTACGCGGTTTGAACAGTGCTGTCTATACTCATATTGTTACTGTTGTTGTTATTGCTATTATTACGAACATCATTGTCGTAATTATTACATTTATCTTAATTTTTTTCCTTTGGCGCTATAGCCCTCATTTGGGCCTACCCCTACCTCCATGAAACTTTCCGTTTCACTTCGGTTTTACTAGATCTTAGACATACGGTAGGATTCCTTGGGCGGGTGATCAGCTCGTCGCAAGGCCTCTACCTGTACACAAACACAGAAAAACGCACACAAACATCCATGCCCTGAGTGGGATTCGAACCCACGATCCCGGCTTCCGAGCGAGCGAAGACAGTGCATGCCTTAGACCGCTGGGCTACCGTAACCGGCTTTATCTTCATATATTCATGCATTATTGCCCATAAATTACTTTAATTAATGATCTTAAAAAATCTCTTCCTGCATTCGTCTGTTCTTTTCTTCTCTGGCCTTTTCCAAGTTCAAGACTCGGATCGCTGCACAGTCTCAAATGTTTCTCTTCGTGCCTCATCCTGTTTATATATTGTCACGTGTCCGAGGATCCGTGACGAATAATAACGGGTTCTGGATTAGACGACTGGATTTATTGACACCTTCTTTTACGATCTCTCTTATTAACAATCAATTATAGCGCTACTGCTAATCTACCCACTTCACACAACACTAGGACACACTATCCGTTTATCACAGGAACTATCACTTCAAATCACTATGAAGTCTTCTTGCCCTTTCCTGTTCAGTCACTTAGGAACGCCGAACCTCCAGAACTCGACCCACTTCTCCAATGCTAATTCGCAAATCCAGTTCTCTCATCCACTCCTAGCTACAGACTCTTCGTTATACAGACTCGGCTCGGGCCACGCAGAAAACACGCGTCACGTGTCAGACTGCCTGTTCATTGGTCCATTACCAGCACTGGTCATGGCGCGGACCACATGAAAAGAAATACTTTTCTGTTGTCTTTTATAAACACTCGGCACGTACCACTGTGCTTAGTGTGCGTTGCATAGCAACGGTCCGTACACTGACCACAGAAAACACTGCTCCTGTATTGCTGGCCGCGTGTGTTGCGGGCGTTGCCTAGCAGCAGGTCGATACGTCACAGTATAAAAATGTTGTCAGTAGTTTAGACTATATGAGCTGTCGTCGTAGGAAGAATAAGGAATAATAAACTGGATCAGAGGAAAATTAGAAAATCATCATTCATGATATCCACTCTCCGAGCTGAATTTGAACTCTGGACCTCTCATACACAAAGCAGGATTGCTACCCACGTTCGGTCTTAATTTTACATTTATTGTCCGGGAAACAGACGTATTGACTCCCTCTTGTTTGTGTTTACACCCATTTCCCCTTATAAGAAATAACATATCCTAAATTGTCAAATTCTGACACAAGAGAGTCTAGCACAATTTTTGGCGTGTTTTGACAAAATCGAAAAGTACTTATTAGGCTTAGTTCCTTCAAGCCCGGTGGCTTCTCGATCCACTGGTCCAACTGGCCTCAAGTAACAAACTACGAAATCGATTTGGTTCAAACTCGACACAGTAAATCTACACTAAAAGTTGTGAAGCAATTTTGACTTCGGTGAGTTTTAAAAGTCAATTCATCTTAAATGCCCAAATGAAATAAAATTTTATATAGACATCCTGTTGCATTAATATATCACTTACACACAAATGTTTCCGTCTTAAACGCAACTTATTGTCTGGTCCCCCTTCTTTCCCGCCCTATGTTTCGGCCGTTATACGGCCATCGTAAGGTGTCTTCTTTATCATTGTTATCGGTCTACAGCCCCTTTATTGGGCCCTGACCACTTTTTTGGGTGCCTTCCAGCTTTTTAAAATTGTTAATTTACTTTAATCAGGAAATATCGCGTTCACACGTGATACGTAAGTTTGACAAGTGATAATAGCCATATGTGGCCGAAACGTGTAGTGGGGAAGAACGGTGAAGAATGCCGCCTTTTGGGATGTGGCGCCCTGTAGATATTTTGTTAACCTACGTTTCGGAGGAACGTATCGCCTTCATCTTCAGGGTATAAGAAATCCGCGAAACTGTCTACAGACACCTGCTCACGCTGGTACATCACTCACTGATTTCTTATACCCTGAAGATGGAGGCGAGACGTTCCTCCGAAACGCCGGTTAACAAAATATCTACACGGCCCCACATCCCAGAAGACGGCATTCTTCATAGTCACCCCCGTGAAAACCTCAAATCTTACATACGCGTAATGGCCGCGCCATAGCCCAAGCGGTTAGTCGCTGGCTTCCCACCGCGGCGGCCCGGGTTCGATCCCGGGTCTGGTCAAGTGGGATTTGTGATGGACAAAGTGGCGTTGGGGCAGGTTTTCTCCGAGTACTTCGGCTTCCCCTGCCAACCTTCATGCCACAAATTGCTCCACAATCACCCTCACCCATCATCTGGGGCTGGTACAATAGGCCAGGAGTGGCCGCAGTACAAAGGACTTACTCCAACCCCACTAGCAATAATAAAAAAAATACATACGTGTAGATAATAAGTTGAATTTAAGATGAAAATATATGCGTGCAAATGGTCCAAATGAAAGTTTATGTATTATGTTGCTTTTGTTCTTCGAAAGACCGATGAACATTCATATGCGTTATACTATTCTGTTGCGTCATGTTGTAATATAATGTTTATTGTTATTCAGTCGACACAATTCTGGCATATACACGCCATGCGTTTGCACGTACTACATGTTTGGGTCGAAACATGTAGTACCCACGAGCATATGATGTATTTATACCAGAATTGTGTCAACTGAATAATAATAAACATTTATATACGACATTTTTGTCAGACAACACTGAATACATTTCATTCGCTTCAATTCATTTGAAGGACCCCTTTAGCAAGGTGCTTAAATAAACTTTTAAGTGTATCTTCTCAATTCTGTGACAGATTTTCATGAAAATCAACGGACTGCACTTAAATTACATGAGTATTGTAGTATAAAAGTTTAATTGATCTTAAATTTGTTTGAAAGCGCACATTCTTAAAAAATATTCCGTGGCCTGTGTTCCGCAAGCGAACTATACCGACCGAGAGACCGCCTCTTGTCTGAGAAGTTAGTGCCAACTTTTGCGGATAGAGAGTGTCACGTGGTCAGGGCAAAATTCATGATGTTGAAAATATATTTTGGGGCATATCTGGTCTAGTATTCTCCTGGAACAAAAGAATGTCTTGAATACAAGTTGTAGATATCCATAAAATACAATATTTACACACTGCTAAATGGTTTCGAGGAAGTCGCTAATATAATTATTATGCCTCTAAAATGTGGAAGAATCTCCTACCATCGCTATGTCATCTATCTTTGTCTGGATTTATAAAACACTGCATGTACCTAGACAACAGACAGAAGTTATGCATAAACAAAACGCCTGATTTTAAGGCCACTCTCAACGGTAGATTTCCACTTGCCGGTTTTACTGGTTTGATATATTTTCAGACAATGACGAAACCCACATCATGTAGGATTGTAAAAAAAAAGAAGGTATAGTTTGTCTGTTATGCATATTCTATGGGTAAGAATCAGTTTGATAGGGGAATAGGGAAAGAATTCACCTCATCATATTGCTTGCATCATACTAGCCAGGTTACAGTTGAACCTCTTTAAAGATCCGTGACCCCGCCTGCATGTGATGCAGCACCCCGTAGCGCGAGCCGAAAAATGGAGCCCTATTGCCAGATCTTAATTTCACCTTCCATCACTGAACTGCGCGAATTCAGCCAGGATCACTGTGACAGTTGAAGAGAACCCACAGATGAAACATACAAGTGGCAGCGCGCCTCACCAACACGTGACCGTCGGTCATTGGTGTATACGAACAGTGCTGACGCCACTCTCGGACAGTGATGTTTCGATGCGGCCAGAGCTGAGCGCTAATGGGAAGCTCATTAAATTGCGGTTGGGCTGTAAGCATTGGTGTCTCTTCGAATAGGAATGCAGACTGCTGCGCACCCAGATAACTTGCATCTGCCGGAGATGTAAGGTGAGGCATTTGTACCAGGTGAAAGGTTCCTTTGATGTTAATCATGCGAAGATTCATCATTTATTATTAGTAATTTGTGAGGCTTTAATAATTTATTTCTTCCATTAGTATCATCTTTATTATTAATGACTTACGTAATGTGAATAATTTACACAGCCAAGAAGTGATCGCCTCCCATGTCACGAATCGGATAATTCTCCTTCCAACCGACATTCTCTGCCCACACTGAAATATCAATCGATGGAATCCTCTTCCGCCATTTATCGACAGTTCAGAACCATCCAAATACATTTCCAAGCAGAGGAAGTTATAAAATGCTGAATAAATGAAAAAGATAAGCCATTCTTACATACCATTCGTAACCTTCTCGTTCTGTATGATATATGAGGCCCACAGGGTTGTGAGACGTCGAGGTTCCTACGTATTATAGACAGTCGGCTCAAAGATGGCGGTAAGGTTGTCAGCCTTACGCGCCGTCGCTCTTTACTCCCAGGAAGATTCCTGGTACTCATTTCTGTTACAGGCTGAGTCGACCCCAGGCCCATAGTGTGTCTGCAAGGATTAGGCCAATTGAAAAATCCAATGGTCTGAACAGAAATGGATCCCACGACCTTCCGGTTTGTAGCTTAGTGCCTCAACGAACTACGCTATCGCGTGCCCCATATACATATAAGAGTTAGTTTTAATGTTGTACATAAGCAGGTTGGGGACGTTAGTGATAATTGTATGTGTTGATTATTATTTGTATTCTGCATGGGTATGAAACCATAAGATCACCTGACTTTTGTGGTTACAGTTACCACCGCGTGAGTAATAAGAATTCGACAGTTCAGTCGAACTCTACTGTTTAAACGTGCTGACTGCGGCTAAATTGGACGTTGCTCAGCAAACGTATTTATTAGATATGAACCCTGTTATGAAAAAATCACATACAGTAAAACAGTAAATACAGTACATACAGTAAACTTCCACTGAAGCCAGGTTTCCGTTTAATCAAGGTATACTATAATAACTAAACCAGGACATAAACGTATTTGAGACAAAACAAAACAACATATTCATTAATTTATTGAACACATGCAAGTATTACACTGAACAGGAAGAATTTCAGTACTCACTTTTTATAATTTTACCAGAACTCCGGCAGAGTTTTTTGCTCGCAGTTTACTCTCTTGGCTGCCTGACTTTCCACAAACACTTTAGCTTGAGAAATTAGAGTAAACATGTCTGAATCATTCCGTTGCACGGCAAACTCCTGCAGTACCTTTAAACTGTTGGCAGCACTATTTACATCACTTGATTCACCACGAAGTTCATTAGAAACTATCCGATGTCTTTTGCGAAAACTTTCCAACCATCCGTTAGATGCTTTGAATTCAGTCTTACCCAGTTTTTCAGCAAATTTTTTAGCATATTCCTGTACCATAGGACCAGACAACCGGTGATTTTTCGCCCTCACACTGACAAACCACTCCCACACTATTTCATTAACGTCTTCGTTTGCAGTTTTCTTAAGTTCTCTTTTTATTTTTCCATTAGCACAAGTTTCCCACCGCTTCAAAATTTCCGTTTTCTTCTTTAAAATCTCATACACTCGAGTTTTACCGACGTTAAACATCTTCATGATCTGCTTAACAGACAATTTATGCCACTCACTCGCATGGATCTTGTGTTAAGATTAATCTTGTGTTAAGATGAAGCACAACTCTTGTCTTTGTAGCCATGATGACAACTGCTAGACTAAAGTGAAACTGTAGGCCTAGAGTCCTTACTGAATACAATTTCCAGAAGGGGAAAACAATTCTGCTGAATCTCAGTGCAGGTAGTGCAGTACCGTTAGAAGCTTATTTTAAAGAGTTAGGGAAAACAAAATTCTGTAGAATATATAGGATGCCTAAAATTATTCTAAACGATGCATTCCTGAAGACTGGAAATTTTCCGTATAAAGGCTTATTTTGATTTCCGTTGCCCGCGTTAGGCAGTTTCCGTTTAATCCAGGTTACTTAACATCTTTTTCAGCCCCAAAGTCAAGGGACCTGAAAATCTTTCCGTTTAAGACAGATTTCCGTTTAATAAAGGGTCCGTTTAAGGCAGCTTTTACTGTATTAACAAACTGCAAAAGATAGCGGATGGACGATATGCAGACCTGTAACTACTGTGCTAGGGAAATGTACAGTGAATTTCGTGCTTTTTCTATAAAAGACGTGATGAGTGTATGCAATATATGAAGTAACGAATTATATTAGTCTTCCAGTGGGCGACTTTCACAGAGCAAATTAGCAATTTTCTCGTTGCTATGCATCTCAGATCTGATTGTAGCATTCACAAACTTAAAGCAGAACGTAACTGTAAGCTTAACTTGAATCTACTTCGCAATGAATAGCTCATCAGCATTGCTACGCCAGATTCCACCAAGCAAAACAAAATAATCTAATTTTCTCCGATTCATGAGTATTCGCCAGAACCGCTTTTATTCTAATTCATTCCTGTACTGGCCTGTACGGCAGAGCACTAATTCGACCGTATACAGGCCTATCTGATTGTTGCCTGGGGGAACTACGTGCTGAGGAGAACATTTGATCCGGAGACAAATGAGTGGAGAAAAACATATTGGCACGTGTATGTCTGACTTATAAGACGGGCTTAGATTGGATGATTGGATTTATTGATCACTCCTTGTACAATCACTCGTAATCACAATAAATTACAGTAAATCACAATAAATCTTCAGCCGAACCCTTATTGCATGACTGCCTAGAACTCACTCAATTTCGATTGGACGACGGCTGTCTACTGAATTTTCAGGAGTCAAAGTCAAAGTCACATTGCGACTACCGGTCAGTCAGTCAGTCAGTCAGTATGAATGAATGCGTGAAGGGTAGGCCTTCTCGACCCTTGCACCACGACCTACAGTGGTCTATTGTGCAGTGAGTCAGTAAGTCTTGGTGTCGAACCCCATCTGGGGCTCATGCCCAGATATTTACTGCTGTTTGACGGTTACGGTCTTGTTTTTTGAGGGACGCCCTCACTAACGGGAGGAGGGTCTGTCTTTTGTACATACCTAGTGGGGGGGTGGAGTCCAACTGGGTCCACTCGGCACGGCGGCCAGTGATTGGTCTATCGTAGCCTGCCCCAGGTGATTGTTATATGATGATGGAGAATTTGGTGGAATGAAGATTTGCAGGGGAAGCCGAAGTACTCGGAGAAACCCCACCCCAGCGCCACTTTGTCCACCACAAATCCCACTTGACCAGAACCGGGATCAAACCCGGGCCGTCGCGGTGGGAAGCCAGCGACTAACCGCTTGAGCTATGGCGCCGCCTCGGTCAGTCAGTAAGTCTTGGTGTCAAGCCCCATCTGGGGCTCATTATCAGATATTAATTATTACCGTTTGACAGTTACTGTCTTGCTTCTGTGGGGCGCCCTCTCTGACGAGAGGACGGGTCTGTCTTAGCCTCAGGGCGGACTCCATAGAAAACACGTCCATTTCTTAGCAATGGACTCTACTGTTGTCACGTATTGTTCTAGGCTTTACTTATCAACGGGCTATTTACCCAGAATCGATCTCCGCAGGAAGGTGTTTATCGAGCCGTTACCTAGCACTGGGTCTATAAGTCGCAATATGATGATATTCATAATTTTACTCCACGAAATATGCGGGGGTGAACAAATCAATGAGGATTAAGATCCAAAATTTAGTGACGATGATATATTATTACTATTGTTTATTTTTTGCACGTTATCCGTATTCTCTGTTTATTTTAAAGGACTTTTCAATGTCTGGATTCTGCCTCCATCCTCAGATAAAAAGCCTACTCAGCTTGGGCCCAATCGACAGTGCCAATTCCTGTCTCCGTACACCAGGACCAATAGAAAACGGAACATGCATATAAACCAAACACAACGTAAAACATCGGCGGGAGTTAAGATAAAAATTTAATACGTCATACACTTGACGGATAAGATGGGCAGAGCATACAGCAAAACACGGGGAGATGAATAATGCGTACAAAGTAGATTGAAAGATAATAATAAAATGTATCATAAAGAAAGAGGATGAGACGGTGTGAATTTCATTTAACTAACTTAGGATAGGGTCCGATTACAGGGCTCCTATGGATAGGGCGATGAATCTTGGGGCTGCATAAAACGCAAGGAACTTCTGCAGAACTTCGGTATCACCTGCTTGTCACTGAGGTCCCTGCTCCTGTCAAGCAGCTTTACGTAGCTAGGAGCCTGCGAAGACGGGACGCGGATCTCGGAAACCCCGCTGTTGTTTTACCGGGGAACCGCAGATAGGCACTCGCGGTCGAATGGGTAGCAATCCTGCTTCGTGTTCCGGAGATCTCGGGTTCAAATCTTGGTCCGGAGACAGTGTGTCCTGATTGAGTTTTTTTTTTTCCTTGGCACTACAGCCCCAGTGGGCCTAGGCCTACCTCCATGAACGTCTCCGATCACTTCGGGTTTTCTTGATCTTACACATTCGGTGGGATTCCTTGGGCGGGTGATCAGCTCGTCGCAAGGCCTCTACCTGTACACACACACAAACTAAACATCCATGCCCTGAGTGGGAATCCTGATTAAGTTTACTTGTGACCTTCCCCAGCATCCCCTGCGAAACTCCTGTATAGTACCTCAAATTAGTTCATAGTCGCTTCCTTTCACATCCCTTCCTATTCATTGCCGTTGGACACAGTGTAATATGAATTATTTCAGGCTCCTTAAGAGGATCAAGAGACAGAACTCGGGATCAATGCATTAATCAGGTTGCCAGCTTGACAGTTCGTTTAGGTGGTACAGTAGTTCTAATCATGCAGCAGGTTCAGCCATTCAAGTGGCTCTTAATCTATTTAGAACACAGGCCATCTGCATCCAGAGCGATTCAGAGCAGTTGATGAGCAACACGCCGGTATGCTGGCTGTGCTAGTTCAACGAACTGTTGCAAATTGGTGCAGGCAATTACAACAGCTGATCCATCGCGGGATTTCTGACGCACAGCGAATGTAGGCGCCAACCGCAAGAGGAGGCCTATTGCAGATATCCCTCGATGGTGAAATGCTTCTACATACGGCCTATTTAGTGATCATGCAATAAACTGGCGTTGAGTTTTCGATTATTTAATGATGATCCAAGACGACTGTGAACGGTGAAGAGGTAAGGAATTTGTAAGGAGACATTCATTGTCTATTTGAAAGTAATGTTCTGGAATTGATGAAGGGGCGAGAAAACTACAGAATGTCTCAATCATGGTAGCCGACTTTCCGTTGGAGCTGATCATTCAGCTGTGACATAGGACAGCTGGACAGCAGAAAGTGGCAAGATAGGTGTGTCTTTCATGTTATCCTATTCATGCTTGGTTTCACGAAGTAATAAAATTGCTGTATCTAATCCGTACACTTATATGCAGCTGTCCAGTATCCGGTGGCATTCAGTCTTCAATTCGTTTGAAAAAAAAATCAAGTAAACGATAATTCGTGATACGGTTGGTTGTATTCTTTAGCGAATAAGAGAGAAGAAGCGTTAATCTGAGAATAAATACACTTTAATACACCCGTGTCGGTCACGGTAGCCGGGCGGTCTAAGGCATGTACTGTCTTCGCTCGCTCGGAAGCCGGGATCGTGGGTCCGGATCTGTTTCCTGTGAGGTACGAACTGAATTATTATATATTATTCTTATACATTGCCAGTCACGGTAGCCGAGCGGTCATCGGCATGCACTGTCTTCGCTCGCTCGGAAGCCGGGATCGTGGGTTCGGATCTGTTTCCTGTGAGGTACGAACTGAATTATTATATATTATTCTTATACACTACCAGTCACGGTAGCCGAGCGGTCTAAGGCATCTACTGTCTTCGCTAGCTCGGAAGCCGGGATCGTGGGTTCGAATCCCACAAAAGACATGGATGTTTGGTGTGTGTATGCGTTTATTCTGTGTTTGTGTTGACCTGTGTTTAGGTAGAGGCCTTGCAACGAGCTGAACACTCTTCAAAGGAGTCCTACCGTCTATAAAATGAATATTAAGGTTAATTTCACCGACCACACAACACGTTTTTATTATTGTCACACTACATGTTTCGACCTCAAGAGGTCATCCTCAGGTGTACCAACACAGTTGTACAATCACACGCAATCACATTCGTTTTCCACTTATTTCGATCCTGTATCCTGTTGAGGCCTACGCTCAATAATATATGTCAAGTTCTTCTTATAAAATACAAGTTAAAATACTATTCAAATGTTAAAAGTTGAAATTTAAAATTTAAAAATTTTCGTGATTTATTTCAACCGTCTTCCAGTGCATACACTCATCTATCTCCTCCTCTCACTCGCACTACATGTTTCGGCACAAAAGTGCCATCTTCAGGTGCTTATTCGATTTACGCTAAACTAGTTCATTGCATGCCTTGTCGTCTTCATATTAAAATAACTAAAATATATATTTATCATATATATTGATAAANAAGTTCAATTTCGATCACTGGTTATACTTTCACATTCACTTGTTTTCTCTGTGTATAGTTCACTTTAACTAGTTATAATATTACCACTGGTTAAAAAGTTCATGAATTAAAGTTCAACTTAACATATTGGCTGCACTTTCACTTTTGAAGGCCTCGCTGCTCTTCCGCGTCCTCTGATGCTGGATCCGTTACGTTCCTTGTCATGATGGCTGACAAGGAAATTGAACTTCGACTCACGAAAAAAATTTTTAAATTTTTTTTTACATTTTTAAATTTAAAATTTTAACTTTAACATTTGAATAGTATTTTAACTTGTATTTTATAAGAAGAACTTGACATATATTATTGAGTGTAGGCCTGAACAGGATACAGGATCGAAATAAGTGGAAAACGAATGTGATTGCGTGTGATTGTACAGCTGTGTTCGTACACCTGAGGATGACCTCTTGAGGTCGAAACATGTAGTGTGACAATAATAAAAACGTGTTGTGTGGTCAGTGAAATTACCCCTAATATTGATTAAATACACGACAGGATGCAAGAAACAATTAAAGTCTGTAAAATGATAATGAAACTGATAAATCAGCCCTATGCTCCAAAGTGAGAGCGAAGAGGATATAAAACATTACTCCCGTCATTTGAATCCACATGAAAAGAGCAGTACTTTTGAAAGTTTTGAAAAATAAATATCAGTTTCAACGAAAAAATGCGAAAAAGCAAATTTGGTCCTTTCAAAATGCTGAAAAGTGCAACATTCTTTGTCCTATTTGAATTTAATGCTGTAGGTATCAAGTACCAGCCACGGCTTAGCATTTCGAGGCAGAAAAGAAAATCTCGAAATTTTCCGCCCGGCTGAACTATTCAACTTCCCCGGGAGACTCGAGCGGATCTAGTCGTAATTCGAAATTAATTATTCAGCAGATTCCTGAGACAGATTCTTCCCCGAGAACTGCAAACACAAGCCAAAAACTACATTCATTCGTTCAGCAATGGCTATAGAGCCTTATCTTGGGCCCTGGCCCTTTCTTCAGTTTCGCGATTTTTTTACACGAACGGTAGGACTCCTTAGACGGGGCATCAGCCCGTCGCATGGCCGCTACCTACACACAGGAGAACACCAACACAGAATAAACGCAGACACAGACATCCATGTCTTGAGTCGGATTCGAACCCGCGATCCCAGCTTTCGAGCTAGCGAAGACAGTTCATACCTTAAGACCCCTCGGCTACAGTGACCGGCAATGTATAAGAATAATATATAAGAATTCAGTTCGTACCTCACAGGAAACAGATCAGAACCCACGATCCCGGCTTCCGAGCGAGCGAAGACAGTGCATGCCTTAGACCGCTCGGCTACCATGACCGGCAGTGTATAAGAATAATATATAAGAATTCAATTCGTACCTCACAGGAAAGAGATTCGAACCCACGATCCCCATTTCCGAGCGAGCGAAGACAGTGCATACCTTAGACCGCTCGGCTACCGTGACCGGCAGTGTATAAGAATAATATATAAGAATTCAGTTCGTACCTCACAGGAAACAGATTCGAACCCACGATCCCGATTTTCGAGCGAGCGAAGACAGTGCATACCTTAGACCGATCGGTTACCGTGACCGGCAGTGTATAAGAATTCAGTTCTTACCTCACAGGAAACAGATCCGAAACCACAAACCCGGCTTCCAAGCGAGTGAAGATAGTACATGCTTAGACCGTGCGGCTACCGTGATCGGCCATATTATTCGAATACTGAACGATAATCCTATTAAAGGAAAACTCACACTGTTAAAACCAGATGGATGTAGAACACTTGGAAGACCAAAATTGAGCTCGATAGATGGGTTAAAGAATGATCTGAGGATGCTTAGTGAGAGAAGATTGAGACAAAGAGCGTTGGCCAGGAAAGAAATGAATGATTTGGAAGCTGCCTGGGCCCAAACTTGGCTCTAGAGCCGTTAGTAACATCATGAAGCAAGACAAGAAAGGAAGGTACAGAGAGAGACAAGAAAAAAAAACAAAAAACAAGGGATGCAGACCTGACATGCCATCCAGACGTGGGAGAGAAGAAAACATTACATACTTTGGGATGCAAAAAGCGGCAACTTGTAAAAACTGTGAAGTATTTTTGAGGATGCCACTTAGATTTTTGAGGATGGGAAGCGGTTGAAACTGCCAGAGGATCATGTTCATTGGTGGGTTTCGTTATTAGCAGTGTTGATCATTTACTTTTATTGTCCGTTTCTTATCAGAAATGACGAGTGAGTAACTGCAGAAATCTTTCACATCCACTCTCTCAGTTGGCGTACCGTCCTCGCTTGTGTCATGACCCAGTTGCTCCGTACATGTCCGCTGGCATCTATTACACGTGCCTCAACTGTTCTGTGCTTTATAATGCTTTTCCAAAAATAAACTCCACACAGAAATATAAACGTGGTCACTTATCAATGCTCTCTGGTGCACTTTCACTACTGCACTTATGGGAGGGGTTAATTTTTTCATTGTCACTGTAGTCTGCTCAGCGTATGGAGCGGTATGGAGTTCCGTGCTCTCGCAGGGATATACTACTACCGGGCATTCACGTGCTGCTCCCTATTTCCGTTTTGGCGATTGATTCATGGTGGTTGACAGATGTGTTGAAGACTGCCCAATTCCAGATGAGCTGAGTCATGGCGGTATAAGCATTGCATCTGACGTGGGGGAACTTTTACTCCCTAATTCCACAATAAATGAGTCATTACTGTATGACCAATACATCTTATGTGAAGAAGTCTCCATTGCAAAAGCGTATATTTAGTTGGATTTCAGTTTTCAAGTTTTCGCTTCAGTTGTTGGCAATCACGAAAAACCGAAATTCTTGAGTTACAATGATAGACTTTTTTAACATTATCCATCGTCTTATTTTGATTGAAAACAAAGTTTCGGAGACTGCATTCTGTCTTCGTCCTGTGGTGAAAAATCCTACTTATTTGGTTCCAATCTATATAGCTAAGGTAGAATACTGTCACGTACTATGTGTGACTATAGACGGGGTTTCTGGATTGATGGCTGGACTTTTTGACCACTTACACACAATTCGGAAGTACAAACAGTTACAGCGCCATCGCTAATTTCCGCAATTCACAAATCATCACAGAACCCGCTAAGTCTATTCCAGCCTGCTGAGCAGCCATTTCCTGGCAACGGCTAGTAACAGTGGAGATTCTTCAGCTTCACATGCTCAAGTCTTCTCTTCACAGACTCCCGTACGGAACTGACTCGCTCGCCCAATTTGTCTTCAAAACAACTCCTCGTCACGGACCACGTAGAAATAACAGTACCTCTATTGTTGCGAGTCGATTCGTTGCTGCGGGAACGTTTACCGAGCCCTTGCCTAGAAAAATCTCTGGTACATTTACCTATCTCGCGGTCGTCGCACGCTGACAACTCTTAATGCTACAGTATATTACAGCATACAGGAAGAGATGGAAAAATCATACACATAAAATGAGTGAAGACGAAAAGCCGAAGATAGCAACGAATTACAAACCTTTAAAGCGAAAAGCAAAATGAGACGCTACAAGGAATATTTTGATGCCGATAGAAGCGTTATATTTCCTTACCCGCGGGGACAAGAAGATGTAACATGTGCATATACAGGCTTAGATGTGTACACATATGAATACATCTTTACATATTATGGACATAACGGCTGAAAGCCGGAATAGCGGAGCCAGGAGAAAAGGCTGTTAAGAGGTAACGACCGGTAAAGACGTTCCCGTGGCAACATGCGCGTCATTCGTTGCTAGGCAGTGGCAAAGTAAACATATTTCCACGTCATAAAACAAGCAGCTCATGTAAGCCAGGTGTCACACAGTGAGTACGTGAGCACCGAAACAGAAAACTTTATGTGTGCTGCAGTACAGTGATTTGTAGGGTGCGTAGATCCGTGAAACTCTTACAGTTTCCTGTAGTTACGAGTTGTAAGCGTCAAGTGAATCCAATTATCAATCCAAATTCCCAGTCTGATCACTAACACGTGACAATATAATAAATCTGTTTATAACACAGACTACAGAGTAAGTCATTGCCAATTGTTTTGTATTGTTATGAAACGTGGTATTTTACTTCGAGGAAGAAACTTAAGTATTTCAAAATTAAATGATCCAATGCGGTGAAATTGACCTGAAATTATGAACCTATAAGGAGAACAATAGGATGAAAATCAAATAGAAATTATCCTGAAGCCGGTACAGCCATTACATTGCCTAATCTGTACGGACGAAGAAAATTGCCCTAATTCTGGTAGGCTTATAAATGACATTCCTTGCTAAATGTGTTAAGTGCACGCTTTTACGGATTCTTTCTCTCTTTTTCCTTACCATGATCTCTTTTCCATTCCTTTGCCTTTTCTAGTAGTTCATAAAAGTGTTTTTATATAATCTGCCGACGGTCGGGCCAAAATTATTTCCAAATTATCACAGAAATTATCCGTCACGGATTTCGGCCTATATGTCCTCGCATCCACTTCAAATGCTTTCTTTTCTGTTTAAAACCTCGTATACATCATTGGTACGTACGCATATTGCAGATGCCACACTGCAGAGTCACAAACTATGTTTTCTTTTGCTTCACTTAAAGTCCGCAGCATGGAGAGTATTTCACGTGAAAGTTCCAGATTGTAATAAGATTACGTTTTGTGTTACTAAGCCATTGCTTTTTGGCTACGTTAAACCGTTTCTCTAGATAAATTTCTACCTGATTTTCATATAAATTAGGGATTATATTACACCGACAATAAAAAAAAAGTGTCACCGCCGTGAAAATCTTAAATATTAAAAAAAAAAAACGTGGTTTTAGTCCGTAAGCGAAGTATACCGACCGAGCGATCGCCGCTTGTCGGCGAAGTTAGTGCCAACTTTAGCGGATAGAGGGCGTCGCGTGGTCAGCGCAACGGATCCACACGGCCGTTAATTTCGATTCTCTAGATAAGAGTCTCTATTTCCTTGAAATAGCTCCTCTGTTATCATCACGAGGCTGAGTGGACCCCGTTCCGGACCCACTGTTTCTCAGAAAAAATCTGGTAGCGCCGGGAATCGAACCCGCGACCTCTGGATCTGTCGCCAGGAACTCTGACCACTAGACCACAGAAGTATAAAAGCTTGTTTGGAAGAGTTCGCTTGAATGTAACTGTAGATGGGAGGTAATTTTTCAAATGACTCTTAAAGATATAGGGCGTGGATATGTGAATAGATGGAGTCCATTGGAAGGATCTTAAATTTCGGGTTACATATACTGACCAGGTGAGCGACTATCAGTTTCTCAAGAAGGCACTTCTCAGTGGATTTAGTAATAATGATTCCGGTCAGGCACTTTCATGAATAACGTCACTAGTGTTGCAATAGAGTGCATCTGCGTCCAAGGTTCCGCTTATATTTCCTGGAGAATTTTAATGAACTCTTTAATAAACGGACAACCTTCTAGCACTAGCCAGTAAAACAACCTTGCCACAGTTATGCAAGTGATCTCCAAGTGGAGCTTCGCTGGATGTCTGCATGAGCGGAATATGGGCAATTTGCTTCCCTGACAAAACATTTCAAGAAATGGAGACATCATGTGGCAGAACAATTCAGCAATCCTTCTGCAGCCCGACCCAGAAATTCACATGTGCTGGAGATGGAGCTGTAATGGAGTCTCATATTAGTTTTATAATTCCCTGATTACCATTCCAGTACAACTTTCTTGTGACATCGTTTTGTATATTGTATAGCATGCCTATAATTTTAGGGACATCCTGTTTGGCTGATTTTAGACCTATTTACAGATTTAATTAAGCTTTGATCAATCCCTTGCCTCTTAATTTCCTGTCTTGAGAAAGACATTTCGTGAACCGCAATGTTTTTCTTCAGACACGTGCGCACCACCGTTGGCTACGAAGCCATCAGGTAAAGGACCGACCTCGAACCCATACTAGCCGAGTGGTATCTTTGAATATGATTATGAAGGGAAGTATGTAGGGTTAGCCCTTAAGCAGGATTGCAGAGATTATTCGTGGCCACTTGACATGAAGAATATTCCAGTTGCGCTTTGATAAGTGTGTTCTATGATCTACCTCCATACAAAACTCTGCGGGCTCGCTTCTAATAGTCCATGATCTTCAAGCTGAAAGCTAAATACATATCTTGGGATGTTGCCTACCATTTCTTACAGTTCGTAAGACAATACTACCTTAACAAATTACGCGTGAGTACAAAGTAGGGCTCTCCTCTAGTAGATTATATTCAAAGTTTCGCGAAAAGCTATTAATTTGTTCAAGAACCATTAGCAGAAGCAGAGGGCCAGCAATAGATGCACCTGTAATATTATACTGTAAGCCTGTCTTTCTTAAAAGACGCTATAAATGTTCTCAGGAAACTGGGCGTTGTAAAGGATTACCACTCTATAATGACGGGAAGAATGTGAGGAAGTGAAATGTATCTTTACTGTTATGAATCGGTGGAATGTTCGTCTTTTTTTATGATGTAACTTCCTGGCAAGAGGCCGCCATTGTGTTTCGTGCAGATGTCAAGTGCAAGGTCAGGCAGCAGGAATGTTCACTTGGCTCCTCTTACCGTTACATAGCTGCATTACGCAATGCGGTGCAACACGTACCTCAAGGTCAGCTTCTGTGGCCAACAATGGCAACGGCCAAGAGATGTTCTGCAACAAAGCATATGCATGCTTCCAACTACATTCCCCTATAACAGGGCCGCTCAGTCACCACAGTATGTTAATTAGGATGGCGTGGGGAGGTTCACGCACTGAACGGAACTGCGCCCATATTTTCACTGAGCAAGTTAGAGTAGTGGTAATACTCTAGACCTGCAGCCAGGAGATGCTCGGTTTGAATCTTGGCCGGGACACCGGCTAACCTGGCTGAGGTTTTTCGTGGATAAAACTAAAAAAATTAAACTCCGTGACTATAATCCGCAAGCGAGCTATACCGGCCGAGCAACAGCCGCTTTTCGGCGAAGTTAGTGCCATCCTTTGGCCTTCCTGGCAAATACTTTGGTAGCTCCTTTATTAGCCCAAGACCCATTCCTTCCTAAACATTTTCAATTCATTATCCGTCAGTCAACCTACCATTCGCCGTTAGTTAGACCGAGACATCGATAACGTCGTCAATTAAGCAATATGAGCCTGTATTTCCAGACTTCTGTTTGAGCAGTAAACAACTTCTAACTCCTCTGCTTCAACGGCTGATTTTCTGCACTGTTTCGTCTCCGGTTGAATTCACTTGTCCATCTTGTCTTCGGCCTTCCTGTATCCCTGTGCCCTTCCTCTATGTAATCTAAGAGCAGGCCTACCTTTGGGAGTCTATCTTAATCCAATCTTAAATGCGTTTCATTTCTTCTTTCGTTTCTTTGTTCCCTCAGCCAGACTGTAGGCAGTAACTCCTGTATTTCTGTATTCCTCTTAAATCCTATGAGGGTAAACCAGCCTACTTATCTTAACTATTTATCTATCTATGGACCTGCGTCCATTTTTGTTGGATCTTTGCCGCTTTTCAGTTTCTTGATCTTTTACAGAGTCGGTAGGACTCTTTGGACGGAGGATCAGCCCGTCGCAAGGCCGCTACCTGCACACACATAGACATCTATGCCTCAAGTGGGATTCAAACCCACGATCCCAGTGTTTGAGCAGACGAAGATATTTCATGCCTTAGGCCGCGCGACCACTGTGATCAGCACTTATGTTAATACGAAAATTAGGCACAAAAACGGTTTATGGTATTTACGTACGTGAATATTAAATCTTTTATAAAATTAAGACTGGTGCAACTTCAGTCTTTGTCCATTGTTAATTGTATTAAATAGAGTTGTCTTCTGGGATATAACGCCAATACGGGGAGCTCTGCTTGCTACCTGCTTCATGCTGGTCCTTGCTTGGCTTCTTTTTTCGACCCTGAAGATGGAGGCGACATATTCCTCCGAAACGTCGGTTGACTTTCAACGAGCTGCGCGGCGGTACATTCCAGAAGACAGGGTTGTTTATGACGTAAAAGTATTGCAAAATGAAAGCTGCGCTTTCACGATTCAGAACGTGTGTAGGAAACGGCCTGGCCTGCTGCAGACGTGACAATCTGTATCGGACGTTGTCTTCGCTGTCACTGGAGCATCCGCTCTGAAATATTCAGGAAGTTTTGAGTATTCATTTAACAGAGATGAGCCCATGTTTCGTCCAGTCTCTTCCCATTCAGATGATGCGATCGAATCATTCTGATCATTAGGGCGAGGGCAAACCAAGGAAACTGGCAACTGCAACGCAACCACAACTTCAGAGAATTGTTATCAGCCTGAGTTGAACACATGTTACTGAATAGAGCAGTACAAAGTGAGGAAACGCCAACGCGTTGTATATACATATACAATAAATACGAGTATACTGTTCCGTCTGAATTTAATTTAAAATTGGATTGGATTGTATTGCTTAATTTTATACCCTGAAAATGGAGGCAGTACGATCCTCAGAAAGGTCGGAAAACTTACACTGGGCTACCCGTTATCACATCCCAGAAGTCAGCAGGTCTGCTCTTCATCGTCACCGCAGAAGAGAGCCTCAAATCTCTCAAGCCGGAAGTCACTTAGTCCAACGTGTTGTAACGCACACCTCCGTACGAATCTGCAACTATATATGTATTAACGTAGTTTTGATTGTAATGCGGATGGGCGACCTCACCATGGTAAAAGACCGCCGTACTAAACACTAACTTTATACTATACATCTCGCACACGCCGTCAGCTCTGCTAATCGTTTGCACTTTACCTTCAATCAACGGATTTCACTTGCTAGTAAGCAGACCATTACACGGTAAATATTGTACGCAGACGTACACAATGCTCCAAACAATGAAGCAACATGATGCAATGCTTGTTTCTTCAGACTTTCTAACAAACCTAGAGAAATATGGTGCACGGTCTGACAACAGGCCTGTTGACTTCACTGAACTTGACCATGTTCTTAAGGAAGAACATGTTGCAGTTCCATTCAGTGAAATTTTCTGCTTGCTTTTATTCGTTCGCAGGTTACTTAACTGCGATATTTCAGTTTCTGAAGTTATATAGCGTCCACTCTTCATCCTGAATGGTAAGCAAGTAAGAATTTGAAAGCAGGCAGCCGAGTCCTGTTGGAAGGTTCTATCCCAGCACTTCCCTGAAGAGGCTGAAAGAAAATACGAAAAATCTCAGTTATGATAGACAATAATCTGACTGGCATGGATTGGTTACTTACTTATTGACATATGGAGCTAAGCCCTTCTTGAGGAGAAGCCAAATCTGCAGCTACTCAAGAATTTCCCAGCATTTTATGGAACCCGAAGGTTCATTACCGTGTTCACAAGAGCCCTCCACTGGTCCCTACCCAGATCAATCCAATCCATCCCATCCCATTCTATCTCTCTAAGATCCATTTTAATATTGTCCACCCACCTACGCCTTTGTCTTCCCAGTGGTCTCTTTCAATATGACATTCCCACCAATATCCCATATGCATTCCTCTTCTCCACTCGTGCTACATGCCCTGCCATCTCATCCTCCTTGACGTTATCATTCTAATTATACTTGGAGAAGAATACAAGATATGAAGCTCCTCATTATGCAGTTTTCTCCATCCTCCTGTCATTTCATCTCTCTTCGGTCCAAATAATCTCCTCAACACCCTGTTCTCAAACACCCTCAGTCTATGTTCCTCCCTTAATGTCAGATACCAAGTTTCACACCCATACAGAACCACAGACAAAATTATAGTTTTGTATATTGGCATGGATTGGTTAGCTCCCGAATGTAGGGCGTTACGGCTGCACCGAACTACTCGGTCCTGTGAAAGCGGGCTACTACCTTACCCAAGGATGCCTAATTCCTGTGTGACAGGCCGTCTCAAATAGGGCTGTAGCTCCAATTGATAAAGCGTTTTGCTGGAACTCTTGGGGACCAAAATTCTTACGCCTTTTCCCCCAAACCGCCGTGTCATATGCACATTACGGCGTGCTTAGATGATTAATAATTAGTTGGTTACTTATTTATTTACATAAAACTTTAACTGTCAGCGTCTGGTCCCACAATGACGTTACTGCAGAAGAGCACAAGGGTTAGCCAGAATGTAACTTCAATGAGCGTCATTTAACCCACAGCGCCATTTGCGGGGAAGGCGATAAAATTACGTAATCTAAACAGCACACAGTTGATTATGGAACACATAAATCCTCCTTCCACTGCGCGCTTGAGCGGTACATGTGCGTTCGTACAGCTGAACCGTGAACCTTATGCTTATTGCATAATAATTCGGCACGGTATGGATAGACAAACGTAACCAATAAATTAAGCTGTATATTCCGTAACTGACTGAAAACGTGAAGAAAATTTTGATGGGCTGATCACGTAGCTAAGGTGCAAGGAACGTATGTCTACTTGGAAGACAGTGAGCTCGTAATGAAATGTGTGATATTTTGTAATATTTTGATTACAGGATCGAAAGATGTGATTTGTTTTAGAGGCTGTGTTTTTTGGTGCTCCTCAAGTTGTAAAAAAGATCACAGGAAGCTCCCTTCTTCGCTCGCTTGGAAACTGGGATCGTGGGTTCGAATCCCACTCAGGGCATGGATGTTTAGTTTGTGTGTGTGCGTTTTTCTGTGTTTGTGTACAGGTAGAGGCCACGCGACGCGCTGATCACCCGCCCAAGGAGTCCTACCGAATGTTTATGATCAAGAAAAACCGAAGTGACCGGAGAAGTTCATGGAGGTAGGCCTAGGCCCACTGGGGCTGTAGTGCCAATAAAAAAAAAGTCACCATCGCGCAATTCCCCTCGAAGGGGTCCTGGCAAATATCTAAACGATTAGTTGTTTCAGAACCAGTTATGAAGTGGAAACAACCAGAGGATGTAATCCTTGATAACTGCAGAAGAATTAATTCTGGTTATCCCCTCCTCTTTTTCCGAATTCAGAAATAGACCTACCTCGTGCTGTAAACTTGCGGCCCGACTTGCAAGTCACGCAAGAGCCACGTTTGGCCCGTGGCGGCATTTTGCACGACATGAAATTGTTTATAGTGGGGGTGATTCAACCGTCGAGATGCTGCAGAACTTAAGTTTGTTTACTGCAATTGTAATCAGCCAGTCGGTCGTTTATGGCCTCATAATTGTTAATTTGGAGAAGAAAGAGGGAAGAGATGAATGACCGTAAGAACAAAAAGAAAGAGAAGAGAAAAAAAGAAAAAGAGGGGGAATCTTCGCATTTCTAAATAAACTGCAGACTGTACCATCATACAGACCTAAACAATTTATCTCAAGGGAAATTCGCCTTACACGTGAATTTAAAACTGGACGGATAAGAACATGTGGAATTAAAAACCACAGTCATATCTGTAAGTGGAATATCTGGCAGATTGAAGTTTGGAATGATAGGCCTAATGCCCAGCATCCTATGTATATAAAATTATGCAGAATATTAGTTAAAACCAGTTGCAAATGAGGTGGACATAGTGACACCTGTTCCGGCGGTGACCAGCATAGGAGATTTTTTTTATTGTTAGTGGGGTGGGACTCAGTCCCTTGTACTGCGGCCACTTCTGGCCTACTGTACCAGCCCCAGATGATAGGTGAGGGTGCTTGTGGAGCAATAGGTGGAATTAAGATTGGCAGGGGAAACCGAATACTCTGAGAAAACCTGCCCCAGCGCCACTTTGTCCACTACAAATCCCACTTTACCAGACCCGGGATCGAACCCGGGCCGCCTAGGTGGGAAGCCAGCGACTAACCGCTTCAGCTATGGCGCGGCATAGGAGAATTACAAAACCGGCAGAAACGAAAAACTCTGAAATCTTAGCTCGCTATACACAGACAGACTAAAAGAATATATCATTGATAACAGCGAGACACTCAAGGGCGATCCCGTAATTGAAGAGATTATTGCGTATGACTAAAGAAAGAGTTCGAAAGACCGTAGTGATATGTGCGCTGTCAGGATTGTTCCAAGGGGTTGGGGCGTAGAGGGAAGCCAGTTGTCCAAGGGGGCAGCCAGAGAATTTGCTTACATGCTTACATTTAAGAAGTTTAAGACTATTTTTACTGATCTCCCTAAAGTATTAAGGATGGAAGAAATGTTTTAAATAACTTTAATTTTTTTTTGTGTTAGCGGCAGCGTAGTTGGTTGAGGCACTATGCTACAAGCCGGAAGGTGGCGGGTTCAAATCCCGTTGAGGTGAATTTTTTCAATTGACCTAATCCTTCCAGCCGCACTATGGGCCTGGGATCGACAGCCTCTAACAGAAATTAGTACCACGAATCTTGCTGAGGGTAAAGGGCGGCCGGCGCGTAGGGCTGGCAACCTTACTGCCATTTGTGAGCCGATTGTCTAGAGAAAATGTGGTAGCCTCGACGTCTCACAAGCCTATTGGGCTCCATGGCCTGTTACAGGGGATGTCATATATTTTCTTACCTATACACCCCCCCCATACGTATTCATGGTGTAGTGCCCAGTTGTTTAAGCACAACAACTTTACCTTTATATTTCCTTATTTTTCTAATTTCGATTTTTTACAAAATCCAGGGTGCCAGACGCCCGCCCCCCTTCCCCCGGCTTCCATGCATGCTGATAACTGGTTGAAGGCAGGTGGCATAAGGTACCATGGAACTATAAGGCAAGCGGAGAAAGAAAGAAAACCACGGAGGAAAATAGAGACAATTTGAGGTCGGTAAGGGGAAAAATTTATGAAAAATTATCTGCACCCGAGGGAGAATAAGTGAAAAGACGATGGAGAAAATTACAAAGCATGGAGCTCATAAAATGCAACCTTCACGTAATGTTATTAGGGATCAAATCTATAATTATGAGATGAAAGGGATATGTAGAAATCATGGAGGGAGTTGATAAATCCATAGGTCAAAACTTTTAGTCTGGAAATATGAAGAAAAGAGACTCCTTCTGGATATCAGGTGGCTTCTCAGAAAGGACTCTGCTGTATGGTGTTAGTCCTGAAGGCAAAAAAAGAAGAAAAAAGAAAAGAAAAACTGATCTGTGAATATCTATTGTTGGATTTCGATGCATTCTTGTGGCACTGTATTGATACCGCGGTTGGGGAAATGAATTCCCCTTTCGTGTTTCTTAAGTGCCCTATAGGCGTATCTATGTGTTACTTTTCAACTTCGTTGTAATCGCAACAAAGGAAAAAAAATCAAAACAAAATCGGTTCCGTTGGCACCGTGAAATCCATAATTTGTTCGACTTGAGCCTCTGTGTAAAGTGATGGTTATATTCGATCGTTATGAAACAATTTCAGGCTACTTTAACTCTAAATAGCAATACCAAATTTAATCGAACTTCGTCTAAGATATTCAATTCACGCGTCCGCACAAAGACTGTATAAGATAAATAAAGAAAATATGAAAACTTTTGTTCCACGATGCGGGTGCACCATTCACCTAGCTCTAGCGGAAATTCTCTGCGGCCCCGTCATATTTGTTCCACGGTTGTTTATTTTGAATTTACAACTACAATTTGCTGATATTATCGCAGTTGAGTGCCATAAACTTCATTCTGTATCCGACATTAAACTTCACTTTTGCTAGAATGCTGATGATGGGGTCTGACCAGCAATGGTTCAGGGGTCGCAAACTGACTACGAGGAAATGGCTGTTGGCAGCAGTCCGAAAAGTCTTCTTACTGCTTGAGCAACTGGTTCTTCTTCGTCAGCATCACGAGTCATGTCTCTTGACCTACTCTAATTATTATTTATAATCGATATTTCTGTCTTTTCAAAGGTCTTTCTAAATTCAGTTTCCCTTTTGATTTATATTTTATTATTTCTTTAAAAAATTTTCATCTTCCAGTCTCCATGAGTGGTCACTACAAGTCTGTCTTTTATCTCATATATTCTTACTGGCATTGAAGATGTTCATACTTGGACCGAAGAGGGATGAAGTGACGGGAGGTTGGAGAAAACTGCATAACGAGGAGCTTCATAACTTGTACTCTTCTCCAAGTGTAATTAGAATGATCACGTCAAGGAGGATGAGGTGGGCAGGGCATGTAGCACGAATGGGGGATACGATGATTGCATATAGGATATTGGTGGGAAAGCCAGAAGGAAAGAGACCACTGGGAAGACCAAAACGTAGGTGGGTGGACAATATTAAAATGGATCTTAGAGAGATAGGATGGAATGGTATGGTTTGGATTGATCTGGCTCAGGATAGGGACCAGTGGAGGGGTCTTGTGAACATGGTAATGAAACTTCGGGTTCCATAAAATGCTTGGAAGTTCTTAAGCAGCTGCACATTTGGCGGTTTTTCAAGAAGGGCTCAGCTCCATGGTGAGTACTGAAGATGCTCAGTCGTTATGTGTTCATGTCTTTCTCTAACAGCCCACTGACATAATGTCGGCAACCTCATTTTAAAAACTTCGATTCTTTTTATCAATTTCTCCCGTCACTCTTGAAAATAAGTGTTCGCTGAAGACCCTGATTAAGTACGAGATGGTATATTGCATCACGTATTCACATCCGCAGACTGGCTGGCTTTGTTAAGGGGAGGGGAAGAATATTTTAAGATTAAAATCATTTTATTTTCGTTTCCTGTTATTCATCTTACTCGTACTGACGAAGAGTCCATTCCGACAGTACCCTGCTTCTGCGATGTACTGCTACTGTCAGTGTTCTCGGTGTTGAGGGCTCCCACGGTATAAGTATTCCGTGGAGCGAATGCAGCGGTCGTGAATTCGAATCCCGGTTAGAACATGGATGCTTCTGCGCGTTTTGCATTGTTATTGATCATCTCCCTCATTGCCAAAATATCTCCTGTTCTTGGGCTGGGCCACCTTTACAGTTCCAGCCTTTTCTGCCTTCTTTTTATTCTTTATTCCGTTATTTCGTCCTCTCTTCTTGTCTCGCCTTCCCTATCTTCTTCCTTTATGCCATTCATCTCCAATTTTTCCTTTCTTTATTCTTTTTCCTTCCTTACTTTCTCCATCCCTCTTTCTTTACCAATTCTCCCACTGTGTTTATTTTCCTTTCCTTGTTAGTTTGTTATCTTCTTTCTTTCTTCCCGCGGTACGCGAACCTGGGAAGTCGGAGAAGACGTCATGGACGAGAAATCCCTTTCTCCTCCTTAGATGGCGTGGTCACTTAACACCTCTGTGGTTTCCGAGGCCTATAGCTAGCCAAACCAATAAGAACCGTCACGGATGCGCAATTTAGCACATTCCACAGCTGCCAACATAATCAATGAAACGAATATCACCTTCTGTCCCTGTATCAGAGGCAGGCTACCAGATGTAAACAGGAAGATCTCGTCAGAACTATAAACACGCGAGGAGATACTCCTTTCGTAACTGAAGAGTTGCGGCGCCAGTTTCAGTGTCTGTATCCACTTGTCTGAATTTACCTGACACAAGCTGGCCCACACAAGGAGGAACGCGAGAGTAACTTCTCGTATACAGTTGACGAGCTCCACCTCATTTAAACATATACGCCCTCTTTGCTTGAAGTGCATGAAGCAAATACACAATGGGAAGTTCATGTCTGCCTTGATGTTTCACCCTTCAAACTGCAAAACGGATTTCAGTAAACCCTAATATGGGAGATCTGTATTACAGGGTAAAGTTGTCCCTGTGCTCAACGAATTAAGTACTACGCCATGAAGGCGTATTGGGGAGTGGATGTATAGATCCACATTTTTTTGACCTCGGCGAAGGTGAGTGGTCAGCTTCACGCCCCTGCCGCTTTACCCCCCGGGGGAAGAGCCCCCGGTATCCATGGGATAGGAGGTTAGGTGGACCCCAGAGCCGGTCTGGACGATTTAGAGAAAGAAAATTCTTGACCCTACCAGGACTCGAACTCCGGAGCCGCTATTTCCTTGAAATAGCTCCTGATTTATCCTCACGAGGCTGAGTGTACCCCGTTTCAGATCCACTATTAAGAAAATCTGGTAGCGCAGGGAATCGAACCTGGGACCTATGGATCTGTAGCCAGGAACTCTGACCACTAGACCACATAGGCGTTCAACATAATGACAACGTGAAATAATCTACAACAAGAAGGGACTGGTGCCATACCTACTGCAGTATACGTAGGTAGTTCCCTGTCTATATACACGTACGTACAACAGCACTTTTGAAGCCGAGCTAAGCTGCTAAGCGAGCTAGTACTATTGTAGTCATGGCTTACTGACGCTGAAGAGGTTACAGGAATGTGAATTATCACAACCGGAGTCGAGGGTGCAGCAGATAGCAAGAGCAGGGGCTCGGCCTGGCCTGGACTGGCCTCTTTCACCACGCTGACACATGCTCAAATTAAGCGAGAAGAAACATATAATTTTTGCCTTAAGCCTGATACACATGACCGCATTCTGCTATAACGCAACGGTGTAAGGCAACAGGGCTTCGACTCGCATGTTACGGCGTTCAGGTGTGTAAGACAGGGCAAACATTCAGATCTACAGGCCACACATTCGTGATCCACCAAATGTTCGTAGCTGTTGGTTGGAACATGTCTTTACAGGTAGACAGTGCAGCACATTTTTGTGAAAGAATAAGACACAGAGATCAAGACGTTGGTGGCAAACGCTGTTGTGTGAATAGAGCTGTGTATAGCGGTGCGAGTACAGCTTTCTGTGCGGTTCTTGGTGTAACCACTCCTATCTTATGTCATTCTTCCACTACTATACGACACGTTTCGGTCTCGCCGGGACCATCTTCAGGTGTGATGTTACATGTTAATTGTTACACTGCTGGCAGACTGATCGTAAGCTACGTACTATATTCTTTCTTTAAAAGGTAAAGGTCCCTGTAACAGGCTGTGAAGGCCCATAGGTTTGTGAGACGTCGAGGCTCCCACATTTTCACTAGAAAATCGGCTCACAGATGGCGGTGAGGTTGTCGGCCTAACGCGCCGACCGCCCGTTACTCCCCCCTCCCCTCCAGGAAAATTCCTCGTACTCATTTCTACTAGAGACTGAGTCGACCCGAGGGCCATAGTGTGAAATGATGGATTAGTTCAATTAAAAAAATCCAACCCATCAGGACTCGAACATGCGACCTTCCGGCATGTAAAAATTAATTATTTTAATTGTTCTTAATATTTAAAAATTAAAAGGCCTTGTGATGTGACGCCTGTGTTACGGTCGCGTATTTGTTTCTTGATGGTGTGTGTGTGTGTGTGTAAGACATTTAGGGCGGCAACACACCAACTGCGTCAAGACAAGCATCAAGAAATGAGACAAAAGACTCAGTCTTGCTTCATTCGTGATTCGTCATCATGAAGCTGACGTCAACATCACGACTCAGACGGGTGTGCGGTGGTTTTCTTAATCTCATTCGTTTCAACTGTACCCCTTTCTTCGCGTCATGTCGCAGACATCGTGTCTTAACTGTTACATGTCTTGACGCATGACTCCATGGATCAGAGTCCTTCTTGAGAAACTCAGCTAATCGGTACATGCCCTGCCTTTCACCAAAACCGAAGGTTCATCACTGTCTTCACAAGCGCTACATATCTCGATTCACGTGTGGCGTATCTCGCACTAGGGGACTACCAGTTGTAAGTAAACCTGCCTATGGCGAAAAGCGGAATCGACATGTATTGCACGCTAGTGGTTAAAATCGTTGCTTGTCACATGCAGCAACAAAACAATTGGAACATATATGAGTACATTAACGAACTTTAACATTGTATTTTGCTCTCATTTGCATTACACGATTTTCATGGGCATTCATACACGTACATTTATTCAGCTAAATGAAATGTCTCAAAAAATGCTCTACAACGAACAGATTTCCGATTTTCGAAGAGTAATGATAAATATACGTATAAATATGAAGAAAACAGTCTCCTTAGATGTGGCGCCGTGTAGATATTGTGTTAACCGACGTTTCTGAGGAACGTATCGCCTCGCTTGCTGATTTTCTTCTCTTTTTTCTTCTACCCTGAAGATGGAGGCGATGCGTTCCTCCGAAGCGTCGGTTAACACAATATCTACAGGGCGCCACATCCCAGAAGACTGCTTTCTTCATAGGCACCGCAGTGAAAACCTCAAATCTTAGAAGTATAAATATGCTTATGAATAATTTCCATATTCACCCTTCCTTCTAACCGTATCTTCCAGTCACCAGTCTGCCTCCGCTCATCATCGCTGATGAGGGGGACCATGACTATAAGTTTCGAGACGCAATCTCCAACCCTCCTGGTAGATGTAGTTTGTTTGCTGGTCCTGATAAATGAACAGTGTACTGTACAGACGACGCCTGGTCACAGTGCGAGAGTGCCACATGTCACAAACACAAGCAGCTCCGGCATCAGCAACTGTTCCGATCTACACAAAAGATCTTAGGCTACAATTTAACAGCAGCCATGATAAGGTATACACATACATCACGAACATTAGCTGATTTCAGCGTCAACAGTCCGTTTGAATTCTGGAAACACGGGCTCGAATCCAGCTTGGTGAATGGAAGTTTGTCCGTGTTGATAAAGACACCATGCGATTGTCTGTCGCTCGATCCGAACAAATGTACCGAAGGCACTTATCTCTAATACCAAGACTAGTTATTATTACTTGGTCTGCAACAGCGTTGCAATATGTGGTGGAGTACTATACTATCCACTTGTAGGCCTCTGATTTATTGGCAGTTAGTTGTTCTCTATATAGGCATACTTCGTTTCACCACAATAGCACAGTGGACCAAACAGATGAACATTTTTAAGCGTACTGAAATGGCCACGTTCGTTAACAAACAAAACCGGGCCACAGTGCGGAAAGCTGTTATGTTCAGTTAGCAGGGCTCTGGCATAAAAAGCGAAGCATTATTATTAGAGCAAATTTAAAACTTTCATCCAAAGAAGACATATTCTGTAAACGAAACGAACCTGCCGCCAATCCATCGGTCAGTCGAGCGGCAAGGACACACGCTGCTCGGGTCATCACGTACTGCACTCGTTTGAACTCGAAGCGTGGTCGACAGTCAGTAACCTCCACACCAGACATGTCCAACTTCAAAATAGGTTGTGATCGACTTTTTAGTGTCAAAACTGCCAGTGATCTACCACCCCCTCCTATCGTCATACCTCGCTTGAAGCAAAAGTATTGGTAAAAATAACACGACACATGGTGTTTGTTGTAAAAGCAACTAGTAACTGGGCTGTGTCTCTGATGTCTGTAGATTCATCCAGTTGGAGGGAGACAGCAACACAATTGGAAATATCCACACATCATTTCTATTCGCCTCACAGTGGTGTTTCTTGATAATTAAAGATCTTGAATAGTAGCTATGATCTATTTCTTATTTTATATTACAAGTGAATTTACATGCTGTTCACGTATAATTTCCTTATAGGCCTATGAGATCGACCAAAAATCGTCCCGCGATCGACGTGTTGGACATGCCTGCTCTGCACAGTACAGTTTCCTTCAGTAGCGCCGAAGTATTTGAGCAGTTACCGTAAAGCGAACTTCTTTGTTATGTGCCTGTCACCTACAATTTCAAGACTAGTCGGTCGCCTTACTTCTTGTGTCGAAATGACACTAGAGAGTTACACAACGAAGAGACTTCAATGCGCAGCACCATGTGCAAAGGAGAAAATTCTGGCATAAATTTCAAGACGTTACAGTTCCAAGTAGGAAACAACTATTCGCACAATCGTTCATATATATAGACAGAGCAGGTTCGTTACTGGACAAGAAAGAACTACGTAAATCAAATCGATCATAACGTCTTGTGGTCAGTAAGAGAAACTAGATGAAATCGATGTTAGGTTTAAATGTTCCTCCCGAACATTCCGTAGGTGCGTTGAGTAGGAGAAGGAGATATGCGGTTTCAGGTTCTAGTTTTCAGGCTGACATTTTTCAGAGAGGAAAGGAATGCTTGTATAGCCAGCAGAGGACTTCCGACACCGTTTGACTGGTCAAGCGATTTTCGGCGGATTCTTAGACGATCCCGTTTGCAGGATTTGATAACCCTGATAAAATTCGGTTGTAGCACGTATAATGGAGATTGTAAGGGCACGATTACATCGGAAAACCACAACCACCTGGGAAATGAAGATGCTGATTAGAGGATAATATTAAAATGCACCCTGGAGAAATATGATATTATAATTTTGACTGTATTGCATCGGATCAGACTAAGATACAACAGTGGTCTTTTGTACGGTGATGAACCTTCGTGTTCCGGAAAATCCGGGGGCAATTTCTTCACCAGATGAGTCTCTCAGAAAGGACTATGGATAAATTACATAATATCAAATGAAGAATGTAAAATAAGAACCTCCTATTTTCCCCACTTTTTTGTCACTTCGTCTGCCTTAGATTTGAATGTGTCCTAAATATGTGTTGTCCTCTTACATTGTGTGTCCCGTATATCTCTCTTCCCCGCAACACTCCTATCACACAATGCCATCTTGGAAAGATTAATGTTGCTACAATACTCCTGTCACACGTGGCCCATCTGTATAGAAGTTGTTTGTAAAATGGTGATAAAACCGAAAACATGTCGCAGCTGGCAACCAGATAAGTGTATTACAATGAGATCCTCGGTAACATACTAGGTGGTCTAGGTGCTACTTCCCCATGGTCCCCGAGTGAATGAGCATGTCCAGGACAATTCAGTTTTCATTTCACTGCAAAACTCCATCTGCAGGGACAGAAGAACCATATGTTTCCCTCACGGTGTCTGCAGAGGGAACACAGATATTCCGGAGATATAGGTACAAAAGTGTAATTTATACTTTCCAAAGATGACATAATGTTTTAAGGGACGATTAAACTAATATACAAAGCTACAGTATGATTAATAACAATTTCCTTGCAGGAGATCCTGCTGAACATACTGGACACTTTCGCAAAGTTGCCTACTGAAGGTATAAGTGACCTTCCGAGATACATGAGACAGGAATTCCTGTTGTCTTGTATCGGCGTAGAACTTTGTCTCTCGTTCTAAATGAAGGGTAAGAGAGAACGGAGTGCTGAGAAGAATATTTGGGCCTTGAAGAGAGAAACTACCAGGGGGATGATTGGGAATTTCATAATTTACACTATTCTCCAAATTGCAATTGCAATGGGGTGATCAAACCAAGGAGTGATGGACAGGTCATGCAACACATAGGCGAGAAGATAAATGTGTGCAACACTCCGGTCTGAAAACCTGAAGGGAAGAAACCATTTGGGAGACTTGGGTGTAGGTGAGAGGACATTATTAAAATGTATGTGAAATTAGTTATGAGGATGCGGGCTGGATTTACATGGCTCAAGATAGTTACTAGTTGGGGCCTCTTGTGATCATGGTAATGTAACTTCGGATTCTATAAAAGACTTCATGATTTTATGTCGTCAACATCTGCACGATCTGCAATGTCACCGCATGAGTAACAACCGGTAACTACTGTGGTTTGCAGTCTGGTCTGGTACGTCAATACACTGCTCCATGGTGGGCACCAACGTTTCAGATGAACGTACTCCTCCGTTTCCAACATTTCCATCTAAACGTGTTTCCTGTCACGTCATCCTTTGCGAGGAAATGTATGAAACTAGGGGAGAATTTGTATCACTTAGGTTGGCAATATTGTGTGTGATCTCATCAACATGTGTTATACGAAGAGTAGGAGGAGCGATGATGTGTGTTTGAAGGTTGGAAGTTCGTATGGTGGATAAATAAGAAGTCAGATTATTTACTGATTGGTTTACGGTTACTGTCGTGTGATTGCTGCAACGTGAATAAAACATGGCACATTTTTCATCGCCAATGCCAAGTCGAGAGTTTTTGTGGGATATATTTTCAAGGTACAAGAATTCGTTGAAATGCCACTAATTGCGTCATTTAGTGCCAAATCACGGACCATTGAATAAAATGTTTGCAGGTTAAGTTGGTAATTTAAGGACGGATTGATATTTTAAGTAATATTTTTATTAATAATAAAGTATGAAATATTACAAATAGTGGCTTATTTTTAAATAAATGCAGTATATAAAGCAATGTAAAGTGTAACGGAAAAAATAACGCCCAGAACTGTGAGCATTATATGTATTTTTTTTAAAGAGAGTTTTCGACATACTATGAAGAACTGCTGAAGTGCTCTTTCTTAACATTCATTACTTAAAACGGAGCCTTTTTTAGGTTATAGTTTCTTGAGTTGTGCAAGAAAATAATTTGCCGGTGGAAGAGCTCAGTTGTGTAATATCTTTATTACTGAACTGCGAAGAGAAATTGTTTTGAAGCTTTTCATGTAATAAAATCTACAGAAGAACTTCGGATTATATTAATTTGACTAAAATATAGAATCTGAAATTAAGTATGAGTTACTTTCTTTGTAGGCCATGCAATAGTTCAGGCTAGCAGGCTGCTAGTTGCCAGCATCCCACCCAGGTCAGGTTATGTGGGATCTGTGTCAGACAAAGTGGAACTGGGGCAGGTTTTCTTTGAGTACTTCAATTTCCCCCTTGCCATTTCAAATTGCAGCAATTGCTCCATAGTCATCTATCATCTGCGGCTGGTGGAGTAGGCAAAACCGTGGCCACACTACCAAGTGGACTCTATCTCACTCCATGAGAAAAAAGATTCCTTCTTTGAGAAGACTCACAGTTTTAAAAATAAGTTTCTCAAGTCCATCAGCTGCTGAATGCTTTAGTTTGTTTTTAATTGTGTTGACTGTTGGTAAGAAATATATACAGAATTGCACACTGTCTCTTATGTAGTTCCATCATTAATATGGAACAATGTAAAATTCTCCATTTGAATATGAAAATAAATGCATCATGATGGTCCTACTATGTTCTGCATTGAATTTAACCAGTGTGTGGAAAGAGGAAACTAATGTATATCAAACACTTAATGCCTATTTTCTTTTGAGTTGCTGGTTATATCACATTACTGTCACCAATATGTAATCATGTTGTGTTTTGCTATGTGGTGACTGAATGAAGAGTTTGAAGTAAACATCAGCTTGTAGTAATCAGTAACAGTTTCACTCCATGAAATGCAATCATGTGCTAATTATTTATGTAAGTAAAATATAATATGGTGCCTTTTTCAGCCATTATGCTTCTGTAGCCATGCTGGCAAGCTTGTCTAAGGTGCATATCTACCAGTGAATTGTATGTTTTGATGATGAGGATAAACAGCATGAAAGTACAAGCTAAGGTGCTCTGTAAGATATTGTATTGCAGTCATAGGAGAATATCAGCTGCATTCATGTTAGCTTGTTGACAGTCACTGGCCACAACTTGACCCTAGAGAGTACGGCACAACATCAGGGATATTCAGTATGACTTCATTGTTCCAGAGTTGACAGGGACAGGAGTGGGTACATATCAGCTGATGAGTTGCAGGTGGCACTGTCAAATGGAACATGGACCCCATTTAATCCAGAGACAGTTCGGCTTATGATTGGTAAATATGTTACCAAAGTTAAATAAGAAGTAAGAATTATTTGTAATATATGTGGGTTATGGAATAAAACTTCTATTTAGTTATGGTTTTATGCTTAGTATGCATGTCTCTGATGTTACATTAGGCAAGGTTATTTTGGACTGCTGAAAGTCAGTGTTTTCAGTCATCTTTTTGTGTAATGGGCTGAACATTTTTTCTAAATATTTAAACTAGTATTGATGTTGTAATAGGGACTTGTTTAAAGGTTAATGAATTTAAGGGGGAATAACCTAGAACTGACTTCATAATAGAAGAGAATGGTAATGTATTTGCAGATTCCTACACTTTTTTTTGAATATGTGGAAAAATTATTTAAGACAGCCATTAAATGTACGTGGGGTTACGATGTTAGGCAGACTGAGGTACATACACTTGAGCCACTGGTATGTGAGCCTTGGTTTTAGAGACTGGAGTTAGTGTTGAAAAGTTGAAGGGCATAAGGCACCAGGTGTAGATCAAGTAATGATAGAAAGGGTACAGGAAGGAGGTAAAACATCACCTATGTTCCGAGTTCCACAAGTTCATTGATTATTTTTGGAATAAGGAAGAATTGTGACAGCAGGAGAAGGAATATTTTATTGTTTATGAAACCAGTTATGATGCTGATTATAATAATTACTTAGGAATATCGGTTCCTGTTAAATTCCATACAAAATTATATGCCACATCTGTCAAGGTTACATCATACACAGCACACTTCCTTTCAGCTGGATCTCTAGAAAAATTTGTGATGAAAGTAAGCTAAAGACAGGGCTGAAATAATTTGAATAAGGATTCGTTGGGTTCACTTGAGAAAAGATTTACCTTGAAAAGTTCCATATTACTGTAGCAACAGTGGCGCCATGGTGATGAAAGCTTCTTGCTTTTACAGAATGATAGGAAGTAAGCTGGTGAATTTTAAACTGAGTGTAAATGTGCTCATCCTGCTACTGATATACAGGATGTCTGGATGAAATGTATTCAAAATAAAATAATTATATCTCACAGAATTGTTATTATGTAAATTTATGGGTTACACCACTACAAAGGGAAACTATCAAGTTTTTCTGAGTAAATAACTTTCTCAATAAATTTCAACGTGGGCTTCCCTGGTGCCATGACAAATATCCAGACGATCCAGCATGTTTGGTGTTACCATAGCCACAGCGAACCTTATGTGGGCTTTCAAGTGTTGCAGGACGTTGATCTTAACGTGGTAGACAAAGTTCTTCACATAACCCCACAAGAAAAAATTCAGTAGGCTTAAATCTGGCAACCTAGGAGGCCAACTGATTGATCCACTTCTGCTGATCTATCTTCCAGCCATCTCTCTGTCCAAGTGATTCCTAACATGGTGGCAGAAATGTGACGGTGCATGTGTGTAAGCCAGGCATGGAAAAAACAGCTTACAGGGTTTTCCTTTCTGATGACCTTAACTGGATACCTTTTGGATTTTGGATACCTTTCATCCGGACACCTGATATTAGCATTACCAGTTACACTTGGTGGTATAATGTAATGTTGGTATTGCTAAGTTTGTAATTTATTTTGTGTGGATTTTAGGAATGTTCGACAAGCAGAATAGAGGAACAGTGAGCTTCGAAGATTTTGGTGCATTGTGGAAATATGTCACAGACTGGCAAGGCTGCTTTCGTTCATTTGATTTTGACAACTCGGGCAACATCGATCGCAATGAATTCAAGACCGCACTTACTTCATTTGGCTACAGGCTCAGTGATAGTGTCATTGATATGCTTGTTCGAAAATATGATCGCTCTGGAAGAGGCATCATTTACTTTGATGACTTCATTCAGTGTTGCATTGTACTCTATGTAAGTTGGTTACACCATATGTAAGATCCTGCATTACAGTTCAAAATCATGACAGTGAAATCATCTAAGTTGGCTACTCTTGTGATTCAATTCATTTTCCTGAGCTTTCATGGAACTGTGAAAAGCATATTAATTTATAACATATTTACCGAAGCCACCACACTCTGTTTTTGTATGAGACAGTGGATTTGAATGTTAAAGTGAAAACCTTTAATTGAAAACCATATAAGTGTATTCTGCTACATATTTACCTAAGTCAAAAGTAANCGACCATACCGCCATCTATGAGCTGATTGTCTAGAGAAAATGTGGAGCCCTGACGTCTCACAACCCTATGGGCCTTCACTTCCTGTTACACTAATAACTTTACCTTTTAGGTGTCTAAAATACTCACTATTCATGTGTAAACTCACTTGCTCCACTAGTATAATACTGTGTATATTGAATATGTCTTACTCTTCTTATCCCATTCTGAATTGACTCAATACAGGTTTGTATAAAGATGCAGAATGGCAATGAAGTATGAGATAGAATTGGTATTTAAAAATCTTAAATCTCTTCAAGGGGAGTTGAGCAGTAGATTTTAACAGTGCCAAGGCACTGAGAGCCGCTGTCCTACCCCAAACCACCAGGCTGTCAGTGGGGAGCTTCTTTGTATCCAGATACAGAGTCCTAGCTATAACAGATGAAGTGTGTAGTATGTTCATACTCTTCAAGGAATTAATAGTATCATCACCACTCTGTTACAGACATTGACCTCAGCCTTCCGGCAGTATGATACTGATCAAGATGGAGTTATAACGATTCATTATGAACAGTTCCTTGGCATGGTATTTAGTCTCAAGATCTGAATACCTGGATCCACTTTTGTGTTATATGTGGAACACCTCTCAGATAAGATGCTGAAACAAATAATAAGGTATTGAGAAACGTTCATGTGAAATTATTGAACATTTGTTGTTATACTTTGAGTACCAGACTCATTCCTCGGCATATATCATTATGCATATGCAAGAATTACTTTTCAGGTCAAGGTGAGATTGAGGCAAAAATTTGGAAAAATTGTGAGAATCGAGACAAGAATACAAATTTTCTCTTGTTCATCAATTTGTTCCGCTGTAATCGGAACTTACAACACTACCCAGTTTTTCACATTGCACTAAAGTGTATTGCTGTATTTTCCTGAATGGAAGATGATTTCTACATAATATGTGAAATGCTTCTGCACTGGAAAAGTAATTGTATGATTTAATTTCATATTATTATCTCGAACATATGAAAGAAAAAAAAATATTTGAAAATGTGAAAGAAAATTCATTCATTCATTCATCGGTAATCTGTCATACGACAGGTCCACAGGTTTGGAAGAGACTGTGGACCTGAAAGAAAATAAGCACTAGAAATTGTATTATGCATGACATTTATAAAGTTAGTTTCCTTCTTGAAGTTACTAGCTTATATTCATTTTCACCATTCCTACCATGACCAGCATTCCTGTTGTCTGTCATCTTTGGTTTTCTCACATTCACCGCTCAGACTGTCATGTTCACTGCTAGCATTCCCAGCTTTCTCGTCTTCCCACAATATATGTGGTCCTCCTAAACTTCCAATAGATGCATTAGATGTATAGCATTCTTTAAAGCCTTTGGTTATCATTTATGGAGAGATCCATTGCCATGGTTTTGGTCCAGTGGCACAGCAGATTTACACTGGGCTTCGTTATTGACTCACTTTGTGTCAGAACATTGTTGCTTCTCAAGAGTGATTCAGAATACAATTGTTTCAAATAATCCATGCATGGTTTATTCATTACAGCATCTAGAACTTGAAGGTATAAAGTCATCCTTTCAGTTATGACTCTTAAGTCAGTATTCACTGCATGGATCAGAGATCTGGCATCCAGTGTTAAATGACCTTTTAAATTTGTCCATTACAGTCAAAGGAACCTGCTGCCTACATCTTCAGGACAGGAGAGGGCAACCTTTATCTTCAGCTCAGATCTCAAATATTGCTAACAGTTCTTTTCTTTCCACCTGTAAGTTACGTCTTCAATGTCTGATGCATGTTTGGGTAATTAAAGCAGTGATTATCAGACTTTGCATCTTGCATCTCACCAGTTACGTAGTTAAAAAAAGCCTTCACCCACCATGGTAAAAAAATAAAGTTTTTTTTTCCCCAAGAAGTAAATTTTTACAGTTGTAAACATTTCAGTGTTACATTAATGGAAGTTCATACTGTAACAGTTTCTTACAATATGTTTTATTGGATTTTATAATTGTGTGAAATTATTATAGTTCTGTTAGCAGAAATAAGCTTATAGTTAGCCATTAATGGGCCTTGGCTTACAGTATAAGAAAGTTGTTGCATAACTGCGTTAATTGTTTCTTAAGATTTGTATGCTATCCAGCTGATTATCAAGTACCACCATTGGAAAACATCCAACCATATGGTGAACAGAGGGTAAAGCATCTGTTTCATATCTTTAAATGGTGTTTCATAGGAGAGCTTCATTCTTGTTCGNGCCACCAGTGTAATACTGTGTATATTGAATATGTCTTCCTCTTCTTATCCCATTCTGAATCAGAATGGCAATGAAGTATGAGATAGAATTGGTATTTAAAAATCTTAAATCTCTTCAAGGGGAGTTGAGCAGTAGATTTTAACAGTGCCAAGGCACTGAGAGCCGCTGTCCTACCTCAAACCACCAGGCTGTCAGTGGGGAGCTTCTTTGTATCCAGATACAGAGTCCTAGCTATAACAGATGAAGTGTGTAGTATGTTCATACTCTTCAAGGAATTAATAGTATCATCACCACTCTGTTACAGACATTGACCTCAGCCTTCCGGCAGTATGATACTGATCAAGATGGAGTTATAACGATTCATTATGAACAGTTCCTTGGCATGGTATTTAGTCTCAAGATCTGAATACCTGGATCCACTTTTGTGTTATATGTGGAACACCTCTCAGATAAGATGCTGAAACAAATAATAAGGTATTGAGAAACGTTCATGTGAAATTATTGAACATTTGTTGTTATACTTTGAGTACCAGACTCATTCCTCGGCATATATCATTATGCATATGCAAGAATTACTTTTCAGGTCAAGGTGAGATTGAGGCAGAAATTTGGAAAAATTGTGAGAATCGAGACAAGAATACAAATTTTCTCTTGTTCATCAATTTGTTCCGCTGTAATCGGAACTTACAACACTACCCAGTTTTTCACATTGCACTAAAGTGTATTGCTGTATTTTCCTGAAAGGAAGATGATTTCTACATAATATGTGAAATGCTTCTGCACTGGAAAAGTAATTGTATGATTTAATTTCATATTATTATCTCGAACATATGAAAGAAAAAAAAATATTTGAAAATGTGAAAGAAAATTCATTCATTCATTCATCGGTAATCTGTCATACGACAGGTCCACAGGTTTGGAAGAGACTGTGGACCTGAAAGAAAATAAGCACTAGAAATTGTATTATGCATGACATTTATAAAGTTAGTTTCCTTCTTGAAGTTACTAGCTTATATTCATTTTCACCATTCCTACCATGACCAGCATTCCTGTTGTCTGTCATCTTTGGTTTTCTCACATTCACCGCTCAGACTGTCATGTTCACTGCTAGCATTCCCAGCTTTCTCATCTTCCCACAATATATGTGGTCCTCCTAAACTTCTAATAGATGCATTAGATGTATAGCATTCTTTAAAGCCTTTGGTTATCATTTATGGAGAGATCCATTGCCATGGTTTTGGTCCAGTGGCACAGCAGTTTTACACTGGGCTTCGTTATTGACCCACTTTGTGTCAGAACATTGTTGCTTCTCAAGAGTGATTCAGAATACAATTGTTTCAAATAATCCATGCATGGTTTATTCATTACAGTATCTAGAACTTGAAGGTATAAAGTCATCCTTTCAGTTATGACTCTTAAGTCAGTATTCACTGCATGGATCAGAGATCTGGCATCCAGTGTTAAATGACCTTTTAAATTTGTCCATTACAGTCAAAGGAACCTGCTGCCTACATCTTCAGGACAGGAGAGGGCAACCTTTATCTTCAGCTCAGATCTCAAATATTGCTAACAGTTCTTTTCTTTCCACCTGTAAGTTACGTCTTCAATGTCTGATGCATGTTTGGGTAATTAAAGCAGTGATTATCAGACTTTGCATCTTGCATCTCACCAGTTACGTAGTTAAAAAAAGCCTTCACCCACCATGGTAAAAAAATAAAGTTTTTTTTTCCCCAAGAAGTAAATTTTTACAGTTGTAAACATTTCAGTGTTACATTAATGGAAGTTCATACTGTAACAGTTTCTTACAATATGTTTTATTGGATTTTATAATTGTGTGAAATTATTATAGTTCTGTTAGCAGAAATAAGCTTATAGTTAGCCATTAATGGGCCTTGGCTTACAGTATAAGAAAGTTGTTGCATAACTGCGTTAATTGTTTCTTAAGATTTGTATGCTATCCAGCTGATTATCAAGTACCACCATTGGAAAACATCCAACCATATGGTGAACAGAGGGTAAAGCATCTGTTTCATATCTTTAAATGGTGTTTCATAGGAGAGCTTCATTCTTGTTCGCTGGGTTTATATTGGTGGCGAAAAGATTAATTGAATGCCAGAGTTTATTAAATTGATCTTCCATGCCTGATGTGTACCATTTTGAATTGATACATATTGAATTTCATAGATGAATGGTAATTACACATGTTTCATATTCCTGGAGCACTGAGTTCAGTTCTTGGCCTAGAGGGAGGCCATTGTGGCAGGTTCTGTATAGTCGACCTCAGTCCCTTCAGACAGATGCTTCTGCATACCTAAAAACGGGCCATGGCCACATTCATTTTCATTTTCTTCCAATCATTACATTGATTCATCCAACCTATGGAACTGAGAAAGTTTTATTAAATGAGTGAAGAAACAAACTGGATTGCAGTGTTTTGTCTTCATAATTACAAATAAAAAAAAATATATATAGGATGTTTTGCAAGTGTAGAGACTTGCTCTGAAAGAGTTTAATAATGTTATATAGATGGGCTTCATTCTCAATTTGTGGCTTTTTAAACAGAGTGGAATAGTAATAACCCATGAGTGCAGGAGGAGGGGACAAGCACAAGCTAAGGCCAGTTCTGTAATTACAGAAGCAAAGAAGCTGATAGCACAAGTGAATATTCCAGAGTATGATTTTAGTGTATATATGCATAGTCATGCACACAGCATTGCAGAATGAAAGTTTACTGAGCCACAAAATGTTGTGTGAAGTTCAGTATACAAAGATTTTTACATCTAAGTGAAGATTGTAAAAGATGTCAAAGAGTCGTTCTGATAACTTCGTTACAGATGCAGGATCTTCGAGATATAATGGATATAATCTTAAGATTTATTTCTCCTGGCATCTTGAATAAAGTCACATGCTTTTCTCTCACCTGCTCTACCTACCCATCCAGTAATTGAAACTTCCCATATATTTTGGAACACTTTAATATATTATTCAAAGCCAAGTGTGCTGTTGTCTTGTAAATTTCTGTATGTAAACCAATGGTATAACTTCTTTTATAGCTGGAGTAATGAATCATCAAGAAATAATATCCTTTGTAAGAACTGCATTTCTTGATCAGCTGTTGTTGGATATTATATAATTAACAGATATTTATTATTCTCTGTGTGTGTGTGTGTTCCAGTAAGTCAGGAAATTTCATTGGTTTTGAATATCTCACATTTCATGATACTGTGATTGAAATCCTTCAGTATATGATGTTTATAGCATCGTTGAAAAGACATTTCTTAATGCAGATTCTGTTTTATAAAATCTTCATCCATTTTATGAAGCAGTGTAAGTTAATGCTGTCATCATCATTTTGCTGGTCATTTTCTGTGTATTTTTCTTGCATAAAAGCAGTTCTCAGGTTCTAATGCTGGTATATGTTGGAGGAATATTTGTTTTATGACTACTAATCAGAACAAAATTTTGTATGTAGGTACTGGTGTAAATATTATAAGAATGTTTGTTAAAATTTAATTAATATATCATGTATACAGTAGCAGAGAATATTTTTAACTTGTACCACAGTGGTGTAGTTTGATTCCATTGTAATAACATTACTGTGTTTTCAGTATATATGTGTTTTCTTTTTTATTGACCATAGCACATATAACTATGTGCCCATCATGGGGCACACAGTACTCTTGTCAGTAATAAGTTATTCGCCAGAAATTTGATCTCTGTAGTTTCAGTTAATGATCACACACACAATACACGTCATAGTAATCGTTACGCTTCTGCCTTTTACTTACTTACATTATGGTTACAATATAACACGTGCAGTAGCAAACTTGGCTAGAGCAATCTGGAGTCCAGTAGAACGAATTACTACAGAGTGGGCGGAAGAACAAAGGACAGTGTCTTTTATACATTACAGAAAAACATGGAGGCTGCACATACAGCCAACCTAAACTATCAGAAGGTGAACACTGTGCTACCAACTGAACAAATTAACACTTTCCCTTGTTAATTTGACATTGAACATGGAATTAACATAATTCATAAAATGAAAGTCTCATTAATTACAACACTTGTAATGTTCTAACAAATTAAACCCAATCTTTCACAAAACAATTTTAACTGTTCTTTAGACAAGGGTTTTGTCATAACATTGGCTACTTGATGTTGAGTAGGAACATATTTTACATTAATTTTCCTTTCTTCAACTTTTTCACGAATAAAGAAGTGTCTTCTCTCTATATGTTTTGTGCGACCATGGAGTGTTGGATCTTGGGCCAGTCTTATTGCTGCATCGTTGTCGACCTGCAGAATATGAACCTCATTTACATTGGCGATTTCCTTGAAGAGTCTGCTTAACCAGAGAACCTCTCTAGTAGCTTCAGATGCTGCAACAAGCTCAGCTTCAGTACTTGATATGGCCACACTACATTGCCTACGACTTTTCCATGAAATCGTTCCTCCAGCAAAGAGTACAACTGCTCCTGAGGTGGAACGAGCAGTTTTCTCACATCCACCGAGATCTGCGTCGCTGTAACATTCTAAACTGTTTGTGTTTACATTGGAATTATAAACTATACCATAAGACAAGGTGCCTTTAATATAACGTAGTACCCTTTTCAGCTTGATAACATCTTCATTTGATGGATTTTCAAGACATCTGGAAAGAACGCCTATGCTGTAAGCCAGGTATGGCCTGCTACCAATCATTAAATACATAAGTGCTCCAACCGCCTGCCTATATGGGAAGTTTACTGACATCTTCTGCTCCTCACTGTTCTGCATCTGATGAACTTTCCTTAATGAGGAACATTTCTCCATAGGCGTAGATACAGGTGCACAGTTTTCAAAGTTGAAACGTTTCAAAAGTTTCCTTGCATAAGCTTCCTGAGAAATTTTTATTTGTCCACTAGTTTGGGTGTTAATTTCCAGACCCAAGTAATGGTGTGCTACACTAACAGTGATACTGAATTCTTTTCTCAATGCTTGAAGAAAGTTCTTCAGTTCTTCTTCATTTGTGGCTGTGACTATCCCATCATCAACATATAAGACCAATATCATTTTCCCTTTCTTTTCTTTTTTCACGTAGAGGCATGGATCCTCTTTACTAGCTTGAAATCCTTGATTGGATAAGAATTTCCCAAAGCGTCGATTCCAGCACCTTGGTGCTTGTTTCAATCCATATAAACTCTTTTTTAACTTGCATACCCTGTTGGTGCCATCTTCAAAGCCTTCTGGCTGTTTCATATAGATAATTTCCTCAAGATCCCCATACAGAAATGCTGTGGAAACATCAAATTGAGTCATATACATTTTTTCTTTTGCAGCCACGCTGATTACAGAGCGAATTGTCTCCCATTTCACTACAGGACTAAACGTCACACTGTAATCTATGCCTTTGCGCTGATTAAATCCTTTAATCACCAGCCTCGCTTTGTATTTGTCCACGCTTCCATCAGGATTTTCCTTTATCCTGTATACCCATTTACACTGGATTGGCTTAGCATTCTTTGGTAAATTTACTAACTCCCATGTGCCATTTTCATGCAAGGCACTCATTTCCTTCCCCATTGCTTCTTTCCACTTGTCACTTTCTCCATTGGACATGGCATCTTCATAAGTTTCAGGTGGATTGTTGAGGATTGCTTCTGCTTCAGTAACATAATCATCTAGATACAAAGGTTTTCTCAAGTTTGTTCTGTCCCTTAGATGGTGAGTACCCTGTGGTTCTTCTTCACTTTCATCATTTACGTTATCATTCGAGTTGCTACCCTCTATAGACTCATCATCAGTTACTTCACTTCCTTCTTCTTCTTCTTCTTCTTCAGAACTCTCATCTTCTGTTTCTGGAAGATTATGGTAATGGGGAAATCGAAGAACACCATCTCTAGGTTCGTTCCTTACTGCTTTACTGTCATTTCCATTAACAGTTTGGCAATTTCCCACTTCTTCTTGGAATGTCACATCTCTTGACACTAGCACTTCCTTACTACCTTTGATCCAAATACGATACCGCTCATCCCCGTCATACCCTAGAAGATATCCTTTAATAGCCTTCTTGTCTAGTTTTGATCTTCTTGGTTTTGGAATGTGAACATATGAAGGTGACCCAATGATTCTCAAGTGATTTAGTCATGGTTTTCTACCAAGCCATAGTTCATGTGGACTCATTCCATCTTTGGATGACTTGCCAGTTCTGTTTAAGATATATATAGCGGTGTTAACTAGTTCACCCCACAATTCTTTTGGAAAATTTGCCTCTGAGTTGGCATACAACATAGTTCTTACCATTTCCATTACAGTACGATTTTCACGTTCACTACTTCCATTTTGCTCTGGAGTATACGGAGCTGTTAATCTTTGAACGCAGCCATTCTCTTTCAATAAATCTCTCACCTCTTCATTGTCGAACTCCCCGCCATTATCGCTGAGAAATTCTTTTATGGTGTGACCAACAGTTTTTGCATTATTAAACATGCAGATTAAGGCATCTTTAACTTCGGACTTTTCTTTCAATAGAAAGGCATATCTGTACTTTGAAAAACTGTCTTTAAATATGACAACATACCTCTTCTTCTGGAAGGTGAGGTCAAGAAGTCCACATACATCTCCAGACACAAGTTCTCCAGGAACGCTTGCCTTCATCCTTTTCCCAAATGTTCGTGTGTGTGCCTTCCCAAATATACATGACTCACATAGGGAATTATCCACATTAACCTTGATTTGAAACTCATTTTCTAATAAGGTTTTCACATGCCTTCTATCCTGATGACCAAATCTCTCATTGTAGAGCTGCAGGATTGAATTATTAGGTGTAATAGCATTTACCTCCATGTCATCCATAGGAGTTATTGGCTCTAAGGTTGTCTTGAAGAGGTCTCCATCAGGTGGGCGCATGCCACACACAATTTCTTCTCCATTTAATGAAAGTCTGCAAGAAGTTCTATTGGACCGGAATCTGCTTTCTGGATTAAAATCATGTGCCATTAAAACAGAACAAATTTCTAGCAAGATTAGGAATGTATAACACATCTTTCAGCATTAGTATCTTACATTCATCCTTTAAGACAGACTTCATTTTAATATCACCATAGCCTATAGCTTCAATAATATCATGACCTGCTTGATTGACTTCCTTTGGAATGTCAAACCTTTTGTAATTGACAAAATACTGTGAGCTGTTTGTCATATGTTTCGTTGCACCATTGTCTAACCACCAAACTGAACTTCCATCTTCTATGGCAGTGCATGCATTGTCTTGGACGAATATGGCAGTGGTGCCTATCGGTCCCTTGGTCTTCTTTGGATATGCATTTTCATTAGGTTTGGCTGGACGTCCATCTTGAATCCAGTGTTTGCATTCTCTTATCCAGTGTCCCTTTTTCTTACAATAATGACATGGATTTGCTTGTTTAACAGTTTTCTTATCATTATTCTGTCTTACAGATAATGCTTCTCGAGTAACTCTTTCTTCTTGCTTGACTTTGTTTTCTTCATGACATTTAGTTAGGAAATTTCTTTCAAACATACATAGTTGACTTAGAAGCTCATCTAAAGTATTGTCTTTATTCTTTGACATCAACATCCAGCTTGACTTGAATGTCTCAAAGCTATCAGGCAATTTGCAAAACTTTACCAATCAGTAACAAATTTGGCAATTCAGGATTGTTAGCTACTCTCAGCCCATTTAGCTCATGCCATAAGGTGTTTAATTTAGCTATATTACCTGAGACATCAGCATTGTTTGACCAACTGAAAGAGAACAGATCCGTGCATTATTTAAATAATTGATCTTCAGCAGCAGCTTCAAAATTCTTCTTTAGTGTTTCCCAGACTTCATGAGCAGTATTCTTATCCATTATTTTCTGGTAAACAGCATCAGTTACAGCAGCCGTGATCATCGACTTGGCGAAACTATTTCCCTTCCTATACAGATCATATTGCTCCTTGTATTTCTTTATGTCATTATTCGATGCATTCTCACCGAGTTCATCGGGCTTTATCAGCTTTCCATCTACCGCGTCTAAAGCTCCCTCATAATAGTCCAGCAAATCTCTAATCTTTCTTTTCCAGACAGGCCATTCCGCACCACAGCCTAGTGGCTTTATGTGCTTTATTAAATCCATGTTCTATAGATTTATTGCTTAACATACGCATTTACTAACACAGGAACTCGGAGCTTTCTACTCGCAGTGTCGGGGCCCATAAAGTAATAAGTTATTCGCCAGAAATTTGATCTCTGTATTTTCAGTTAATGATTTACTGCTTTAATCACACACACAATACACGTCATAGTAATCGTTAGGCTTCTGCCTTTTACTTACTTACATTATGGTTACAATATAACACGTGCAGTAGCAAACTTGGCTAGAGCAATCTGGAGTCCAGTAGAACGAATTACTACAGAGTGGGTGGAAGAACAAAGGACAGTGTCTTTTATACATTACAGAAAAACATGGAGGCTGCACATACAGCCAACCTAAACTATCAGAAGGTGAACACTGTGCTACCAACTGAACAAATTAACACTTCCCATAACAGTCAGTTCAGTTTACATCAATATGACTAATAGTTCCTGTTACCCATTTTATTCTTAAATTTCCATCTCCTCTGTTTTCCAAGAAGTTTCTTCACTGAAATTCTCTGTATATTTCTTGTTTTTCCCATTTAAGCAATATATTTAGTCCCTCATAGCTTTCACGAAGTGACATCGTAATAATATGTGAGCTTATAAATTATGGATGTCGTTGGTTGTAATATCCTCCATTTTGCACCATTTTCACCTGTCTTGGGTCCAGACATTTTCCAGAACAGTTTGTGCTTTTCTCAATAAAAGAACAAAATTTGCAGTGATAGTAACAGGTGATTTCTTATGTGTGTTCATTTTTAGTATTTTAGAATATACCACAGTACCTATCCATATACACATAGTATGTAAGCCAGAAATTGCATCAAAATATTTAATAACCAGTTACAATTAGAGAAGTGGGACTTGTCTGGTATATTTAAGGTTTGTTTGTGAGTGATTGTTAAATTAGTTATATTTATTGTTGATAATATAAAACTGCTCTAGTCAGACTCCAGAAATTGTTAAAGATATAGCACAAGGAACAGACATGAACAGCATTTTCTTTTTAAATGTACTGTGATTTATTGGATCTTATGTTTTTTAGTGTATTTTACCTTGTTTACGAGTATACATTCCCTCCATCAGCATACTGTATTGTATCTAGATGTGTTCCAAAGTTCTGTTTTAAAGTGTGCTGTGTTCATTGTACCTGCAGTTGTTCCACATTCAAGTAATGAGAATCCATAGAATGTATATGTAATGTGGGTATTAAAATACTCATATGACATGCACATTGTGCATATACTTAATCACAAAGACTGCATCATGTGCCTTATACTTCTAATAGAGCAGTGACTCAAGTAGGTCCCAGTTCCCAAATTAATGCACAGTGAAGCATTCTCATTTTCTTAAGTTGTTTAAGTTGTCTTATTTTAATTCTGAACTGCTGTGAGTTTTATGCAGCTATGAAATTTGTTTATAAACTTGCATTTGAGCTGTTTAATGCAATTTTTAGTGATTGTCCTGTAGTGTTCAGTAGAGAAGAATTATTTTAAATACTGTACCTTTAATTGTCAATATTAACCTTAAACGGCTGAAGTGCCCCAGTTGGGCCAGTGATGAGTATCGTTGTCGTGGCTGAAGTACCCCGTTTTGGCCAGTCGGGCAATTAAACTCCACTAATGGAAGCACGCGCACACACCACTAGTAGAAGTGCATGCACAGTCCTAAATATTTATTTTTAAATGTAGTAATTACCAGACAGACTTGAGTAAAATAGAGGAATTAAAATGATACCTAAGTGAACAACAGCAAAAAAGAGTATACGTATGAGTTATGCTGAAAGTCATCCACAAGCCAGTACTTTTATTGCAGATTCTGCAGATTAATGTGTTAAAAATATATAATAAAATTTGATGTACATACCTTTTTTGTTGTTATGCCTGATGAATATATAGGCTGAAATGAAACTACAGTATTCGATTTCACTATGAAAAGAGATCTCACACTGTACCTCAGCCACAATGAAACTGTCTGTTCATGACCCTAGAAAGGGCAATAATCTCTTGCAAATATAACAGAAGGTCTTAGCACTGAAGAAGGGACCCCTCTAGCTTTCTCTTGAATAGCCATTCTTTCATTCTTCTGTCAAGATTCGAAAATGGGAAGAGTGTAAGCAGTGCAACAGAAGGCCAATTGATTTTATTGCTTCTGTTTTATGACACCAGGGACTGCTTAAAATTTGTCAAATGTTACAAACAGAAATGAATTTGTAAGATATGAGGTTTTCACGGCGGTGACTATGAAGAAAGCAGTCTTCTAGGTTAACTGAGGGCCACCTCCCCTTCCTGGATATAGATATTTACAGGAGACCTGATGGTTCTCTGGGCCATAGAGTGTACCGCAAATCCACCCATGCAAACCTCTACCTTAACGCTGCGTCCCACCAACACCCAACAAACAAGCTGCACTTTCCACATTGGTGCACAGGGCTAGAGCTCTTTGTGATCAAGACAGCTTACATGCAGAGTTGGTGCTCCTGGGGGATGTATTCAGGAAGAATGGGTACAACAACCGGCAGATCCACAGAGTTCCCAACCATCGGCCCAACATCAGTCGCCTTCCTTCCCTTTGTCGGGACTATATTCAACTGTATTAGCAGAGTGCTGTCCCAGCACAACTTCAAAGCAGTGGGTCTGCCTCCAAACAAATTATCCAGTTTCCTCCGGCCAGTCAAAGATAGCCTGGGACTAAGGACACTGGGTGTATACAGTATCCTATGTGAGTGTGGCAGGGTCTATATTGGGCAGACGGTCCACTCCGTGGACATGAGGTTGAGGATCATCAACGGCACATCTGTCTCGAGCATCCGGACAAGTCAGCTGTAGCTGAACACAGCATCGATGTGGGACACCGCATTCAGCTTCAGAATACCTCCATCCTCGCCACCAAGACCCGATATATGGATCACATCATTAGGGAAGCCATTGAGATCGATCTCCATCCTGAAAAAATGAACAGGGAGGGGGGCTTTGCCTCAGCAAGCCATGGAAGCCTCTCATCTGTTCCCTAACCCCCCCC